>NW_026294540.1:8129076-8289076 GCF_007827085.1 Peromyscus californicus insignis | reverse complement strand
GCAGGAGGAGAGTAAGTTCAGGCTAGCCTGGGCTATACACAGACTCTGTCTCAAAAAGGCAAACCCCAAACAAACAACGAACAGACCAGAAGGGGTGGGAGAGACATCCCAGTGGTTAAAAAGTACTCGCAGCTCTTCCAGAGAACCCGAGTTCGGTTCCCAGCACCTATGCGTGGCAGTTTGCAATTAACCGCCTCTAACAGGTCCAACCAACGCTACCTTCTGGCCTCTGCGGGCACCTGACACATGGGTGTGAATGTATGCACATGCCATGATAGTGTAAGCTGAGTGGACAGAGAGTGTTTGGAGGCAGCCGAGCTGTCTGAAGGAGAAACCGTGAGAAGGTTCAGGAAACAGCCATTCTGACTGGGAAAGACTCCCACCTGCTTCAAAGGGAAGGGCTGGGGGGAGGGGGGAGGGGATGAGGATGGGCACCAGCACGCTGGTCCTCTTGCTGTACCCTGGGAGGTAAGGTTTACATAGGGAGACTCCATCCCGCTCTCATGACGCTTCAGGCTGTTTCCAGCAACTTCTAGAGGCTGAGTGAAATCATCAAGATACTCTGTTTTCATTTACACCCATGAGAATGTTCCTAGGGACTTCTGGGGTAGGGCTGGGGGTTGGGGGGGTGGGGAGCATCAAGAGCTACAGTAGTTGGTGGGGAGATCATCGTTCCACTAGGGGGCACCCTAGGACAGGTGTCAGTATCCAGAGCATCCCCAGAGGGCTTGCTAACCACACTGTGACCTAACTTTTGAATGCCAGACTCAGCAGGACTGGGGTCACCCGGGGAATGTGCACTCTTTTGTTTTATTGAGACGAGGTCTTCATGGGTAGCTCAAACTGGCCTCAAATGGGCAACCATTTGCCCAGGTAGCAGCAGGATCACAGCCATGCATTTGGGTCGGGGACCACCGCCCTCTCCACACACACACAGGAAAATCAGCCTACCCCCAGCTGCAGCCCCTCTGCCCAGGGCTTGAGAGAACTTACTCATCTGTATCTTTTTTGCTCTCTTCAATGAAGGCAATGGACTCAGATCTAAGGCGGTTGGTCACTTCATATGTTCGCAGGGTGACTCCAAAGATGTCCTCATGGTACCGGTTGTCATCCTATGGACAGAAACAGCCAGGGCATAGATCATACGGCAGGTAAGGGGTTGGAGAGGGCCAGCCAGAGTGATACATGGAATAGCATATACAAACAAGATAAAGGCTGAGCTGAAAGTCCTGGGGTATCTTTGGTCTCTGAGGCTGTGTGTCAGCAGTTACTCTGTCTTTTTGTGCCTCTCCAGGCTGGGTGGCAAAGAATCGATGGGGTGAGCATTTAGATAAAGGGAGGGTGGCTGCTTCGAGGATTCTGAGCATAGAAGAAGCAACAAAGCCTGAAGGAAGTCTCAGTTCTCTCTCCCCTCCTTCCAACTCACCCCTGAAGGTTCAGATCCCAGCAAGGCTGAATTAAGTGTGAAATGCCCCCAGGTTATTGGTACCAGCAGAT
Source organism: Peromyscus californicus insignis (assembly GCF_007827085.1). Lineage (NCBI taxonomy): Eukaryota > Metazoa > Chordata > Mammalia > Rodentia > Cricetidae > Peromyscus > Peromyscus californicus. The sequence goes on along the minus strand of NW_026294540.1, from coordinate 8,287,579 downwards.
GGGAGAGGAAAAAGAAAGTAGCTGTGGGGGGGATATAGCTAAGTGGTACAGAGCTTCCTCAGCATGCACACAACCCTGGGTTTCATCTCCAGCACAGGAGGAAGAAAGTGTGTGTGTGTGTGTGTGTGTGTGTGTGTGTGTGTGTGTGTGTGTGTGTGCGCGCGCGCATATTTAGAAGTAATGGAAGCTCCCTTGGCAGAAGTGAGGGGTGGGCTGGGGAGTTAAGAAGAATATTCTTTTTTTTTTAATTTAATTTTATTTTATGTGCACTGGAGTGAAGGTGTCAGATCCCCTGGGACTGGAGTTACAGACAGTTGTGAGCCACCATGTGGGTGCTGGGAATTGAACCCGGGTCCTCTGGAAGAGCAGCCAGTGCTCTTAACCACTGAGCCATCCCTCCAGCCCCAAGAAGAAGATTCTTTAAGAGTGACATCTTTGTGGCTGGGAGGAGAGATTGATCTCAGTGCTGATGAGGGCAGTGGCTAGGAACTTGGCTTGGCTAGGAGAGTCCACGGTGTACTCAGGTCAAGCACCCTGCTTCTGCAGCAGGGCCCACATCTGGAGAGAGTAGTTCATTTCCAGCATGGACGGTTTCTCTGTCCTAGTCTGCAAAGTTCCTGGGAAGCTATGCAGTGTTCCCAGGGAACCGTGTCAAAGACACCAAGGGAGTGGCAGGCTCCACAGCATCCCTCCCTACCTGGCATGTTCCCCCCCATGTATGTCTATCCATGTGGGCACATGTGTGTGTGTGCACATATGAAGGCCAGAGGATGACATTGGATGTCTTTCTGGATCACTCTCCACTGGGTCTCTCACCTGAACCTAGAGCTCACCGATCCAGCTAGTCTCACAGCCAGATTGCTTTGGAGGTCCCCTGCCCCTCAGACCCGGGCACTGCCTTCTGTGTGTTCTGGGACCACAGGCAGGCTGTCATGCCCATCTGGCAGTTATGTAAGTGCTGGGGATTCGAACCCAGGCCTTCATGTTTGTACAGAGAGCACTTTACTTGCTGAACCATGTCCACAGATCCTGGCCAATTTCGAGCCGAAATCTCTTTCCCCTCGCTGGGATTTAGAATGAAGTTTAGAGAAGAGCTTCTAAAAACCAATGCCTGGTTACTGCTTGGGGCCAGTGAGGAGGCTTGGCAGGTAAAGGCACTTGCCGCCAAGCCTGATGATGTGAGTTGAATCCCTAGGACCCACACGACAGAAGGAAAGATCCCTCTGCATGGCATCCTCTGACTTTCACACATATACCACGACATGCTCTCGCCACCCCCCACACCCACCCACCCCCCGCCGCCCCCGCCACACACACTAAAAAAACTTGTTTCTCATTTAAGAAAGCAGTGGTGGGGTGGGATGCCTCTGGGATTCAATTTCCATTTGTGGGGTGGCGCTCACATAGTTGGGACTCTGCTGGGGAAACCGCCACAGCCTGTAACCTAGCCTTTGGATGCGCTAAGTCGGGCCCTTCCTTTAGGGCAGTCATACTCCATGGCAGGCGAGCGGGTTAGAGATGGAGCATCTGGGCCTCCAGTCCACCCACCCGCTTCGATGAGCCTTTTTGTGCTGTACAAGCCATAGGCAATGGCGTGGGGCTGAGGGGCAGCTCGGCTTGGGGGTCAGGACGTGTCGAGTCAGGATGACGTCTGTTTAACTACCCACAGGTTCACACACTTGTTTTTGTATGCGAGAGCCTCAAACCATACTGACTCTGTGTGTGGGTGTGTGTGTATGCCTGCATGCCTGGCTCTTCATCTCCTCTCAGCCGTGGCTAGGTACAACCCCAGCCGTAACGGGCAGAAAGAGCTCCCTGAATTATGGGCACCGATCGCGTGACGGGGGAAACTCCTGGACCCCGGTTGCCAGCCATCACTCACTCTCAGTCTGCTGAGGAACACACCAGCATCCTCCTCTGACAGCTTCCCCTGCTGGGTCATGATGCGCTGGATGGCTTTGAGGACATCGGCGGCCATGGTGACGTCCCCACAGACGTAAATGTGGCCTCCCTGCTCCTTCAGGGCGCGGTAGACGGGCTCGGCCAGCTGCTCCTGCAGCACGTCCTGGACATATTTCTACAGAAGAGGATGATGAAGGGGGGGGGGGGGTCGCTGTGAGAGGCTCCTGTGCCCCAATCCCAGAGGAAGCAGAGTGTGATGCGGGGGCTTGTGGGTAGGGAAGATATTTTGTGAGGTAACCTCAGGGAAATGGGACAAGGGACCAGGAAGTGCAACAGGGGACCAGACCACGGTGTGCGAGCGAGCGGATTCCAACCTCGGGCAGCTCAAGCTTGTCTGCTGGACCTTCTGGGGAGCTGGGGGAGAGCTCCCTAGTGTAGCAGGAACCTTAAAGAGTCTTATTAATAAAAATAAACCTGGAGCAAGGTGTTGGGGTGAATGCTGGAAGATCAGAGAAGCAGAACAAGCCACAGCCACCTCGCCTCACCAATCCCTCAGCTGATCCTGTTTCCTCAGACGGGAAGCCTCTGAGTCCTTATCCGGAATGAATCTCAGCTGAACTGCTTCTCAAAAACCTAAAAGCTTAACCAGGCTAAAAGCTTCTAGTTTCTGGTCTTCACGCCTTATACACCTTTCTGCTTTCTGCCATCACTTCCTGGGATTAAAGGCGTGAGTCACCATGCCTGGCTATTTCCAGTGTGGCCTTGAACTCACAGAGATCCATGCCTCCAGAAGGCTAGGATTAAAGGTGTGAGTGCTATCATTTTCTAGCCTCTGTATCTAGTGGTTGTTCTGTCCTCTGACCCCAGATAAGTTTATTAGGGTGCACAATATTTTTGGGAACACAATATCACCACATTGACATGCACAAGCAATCCCACGCATGCCCCACTGAGTGTGGCTAGGTGTGGGCCGGTTTACCTTTGGCCTGTCAGGTTCCCGGGAGTAGGCAGTATACAGCTCCCTGAAGACACCCTTGTTCTTGGCCTGCAGGGTCTCTTCTCTGTAGATATGATCTATCTTGGATTGTCGGCACCCGAAGACCAGGACCATGGGGCAGGGATTCATTCCTGGGGAGCAGGAAGACCTCATATCACAGATGGCTTTGATGCCTAGGTAGGCAGCGGTTGAACTACAGGAACTGGGGTGCCAGGACCTCAGGGTGTGACATGCAGAGGAGAGCTCACACACATGGGGGCACCCACACATTTTCATCCATGCACACAGATGAGCACAGCCTGTGGGGGAACAGGGGGCATTCCTTCCCTGATCTCACTCCTTCCAGATGCCCAGCCCTGACTCCTTACTAGCCTGCTCTTGGGAAATGCTGAGTCCAGACTGGAGCCTGATGGCCTGGATCCGAGTCCCAGTTCTGTATGACCCTGAGCAAGTCACTTCTCTCTCGCAGCCTCAGTTTCCCCATGTGCAAATGGAAGCACACACTATCTGCCAGGATGCATGGGAAAGGATGATTCCAGGGACCCCCCGGGTGTGAAAATCTGCAGCTGCCCCAGTTTATGTAAAATAGCGCAGCATTTTCTAGAACACCTACACATCTACCTTTGCACCTTTGGTTACCTCTCTACGTATAACAGTTGGTGCAATGTAGACTCTCTAAAATAATTGTTATACTGCACTGTTTAAGGGGATGTTCACTCCAGACTCCATATTCTTCTTCAATTGTTCGATGGGCAGTTGGGGAATCAGATTCAGAAGCCAGTGTGTGGGCTGATGGTAATACCACCAACCACCTCCTGGGGTCACTGTTCTGTCAGAAACACATCTGTGTGTGGGACACTGACTCTGACAATCTCTCAACTTCCCTGCCTCTCTCCCTCCCTCCCTTCCTTCTTTCTTTTTATTAATATTCCCTGGCCTAGAACTATGTAGACCAGACTGGCCTCCGAGTCCTGGTCTAACACAGCCTGTCTAGGTTTTAAATGTGAATTTGCGCTGTCCTTCTGTCTGATACTACTGGACTCCTTATTTGACGAGTCTGCAACTGGGGATCTTTTCTCTCCTTTTTCCAAACCCGAACTTTATCTTACAGAGCAAGGCCTGTCCTTGTGATGGTTCATGGGGCAGTCACATGCACAAATCCATTTGAGAAGGATGCGTGCCTATCCTTGGTGGCATATTGGACTTTTAGGACCAACTCTTAAGTCAAAGAGATTTCAAATCCCTGGAACAGGCTATGTAGCAGGTCTGTTTGGGTGGGCTGCTCAAACTGCACCCTGTGGATACATCGGTATGGCAACCCTTCCTCTCCCCTCCCCAGGCAGTGAGGTGAAGCAGGGGCCCTCCATCTTCCTCTGGGTCAGAGCTCAGTGGCCCCTGGACTGTATGTACCTTTGTGTTGGATGTCAAATTGTCGCTGTTGCCAGAAGCTTCGGAAGGGCGCGATGCCGGTGCCTGGGCCAACCAGGATGCAAGGGACCTGGGGGTTTCTAGGCAGGTGGAAGCTTGGGGCACTGGACAGAAAAGAGAGAAGCATTACTGTGCGCTGCTCCATGTTGGAGCCCAGGGTAGCCCAGGCAGCCATCTTAGAGAGATGTACTGTTCTTTAGTGGGACCATGGGCTCCCTTTTAGAGTAAGAATTCACAGATTAGAGGAATTTAAAAGTCAGTTTGCTGGAGTTTGGCTCTTTCTCCATTTCTCATCACTTGTTGGGCTAAGTCCCACGAACAATAAACCTGAGCTAACCTGGGCTTACTCTGTGTTCTGGCTTTGGGAATGGGGACCCCTTTGTTGGGGAACTATTGTATGCATTGTGGGAGTTCAAATGCCACCCTGGGCTCCTACCAACTTGATAACAGGAGTAACTAACTCCAGAGTCATGACAGTCAAAAATGTCTTTGGACATCATCAGACGTCCCCAGGGTGGGAGACAGAGGGAGAGGGTCACCCTGGGTTGAATTTTAAGTTTAAAAAATTTCAATTGTGTGTGTGAGTAATCCATCCATCCATCCATCCATCCATCCATCCATCCATCCATCTATCCATCCATCTATCCATCCATCCATCCATCCGTCTATCTATCTATCCATCCATCCATCCATCCATCCATCTATCTATCTATCTGTGTGTGTATGCGTGCACATCATGTGTGTATGTTTGTCTGCACATGTATGTGCATGTGGAGGTCAGAAGTCAACATCAAATGTCTTTCTATCATTTTCCATTTTATTTTTTGAGCCAGGTTTCCCCACGGAACCTGGAGCTCCCTGATTCAGTGGCTAGCTGCCTCTAAGCTCCATTAACCCACCTATCTGCTTCCCAATGCCAGCGTTGGGCTTACAGACATGAGTACCCTGCCTTGCTTTTAAGTGGGTGCTGAGGATTTGAGTTCAGATCTGTACACCTGTAAAACAGGCACTTTACCCACTGAGCCATTGCCCCATGTCCTGATTTCTTGAGAACCAGTCTTTAGTCACCCGTGAGGCCTTTAATCAGGGGAGTCACAGACATCGGTGCCTAAATGATCTACCTGGGGATGCTAACATGTATGTTCTCAGGCTATGTGGTCAGGCTGGGCTTAGGACTCTTGTTTTAAGGCCAACTCTATGAGACTCTGATGTGGACATTAGGCTGTCCATACCACCAACATTCTACCCTCCACAGGAGAAAAGCGTGGTGGGCCGAGCCAGTGTTAGAGCAGAGTTTCCATTGAGGAAGCAGCTGTTTATGAGGCGAGGGTCCCAGCTCAGGACCATCCTTAAAATGGGGAAATCTTCTATTGATGGGGGCGTTTAGTACATCCCAATCTCTGAGAAACTGGAGTGAAAACCAGAAAGAAAAATATAAACAAGGAGCCACTGAGATGGCTCAGCAGATAGAACACGTGCTGTGCAAGCCTGCCGATCTGAGTTCGATCCTCGGATCCTGTGTAACGGTGGTAGGGGAGAACTGGCTCACTGAGGTTGTGCTCTGACCTCCATGTGTGTGCCTGCACTCACACGTCACATACACACCGGTAAAATTAAAAAAAAAAAAAATCAACCTGGCATGTCTTTTGCCCTCTGCCTCCCACCTCAGGGATATCGGACGATGTCTGAAGACATTTTGGGTTGTTACATCTTCAAGGATAGAAAGCCCACTGGTCTGCAAAACTCATGAAGGTTGAGGCCATCTTTTTACGGTCTTGTGTAAGTATTTATTACCTGGATACCCCGCTGGCTGTGTGTCCCTTGATCCTGTCTCCCTAACAACTCGAAATGACGCAGGATATTGGCGTTACCCCTGCCTCTATCATCTAGAGCCCTTCAGGCTGGTCCTTCATATACTCCAATGCACAGCATCATCGCGCTGATAGGAGATGGACATGCATCTCCCCGATATCTGTCACTCACCCTCTCACGAAGCAGGGGACTACATCATCAGCCTGTATCCGGTTGAGCCAGGAGGAGCACACACCGTGGTGAATTGGTCCTTCCCCATCTAACAGAATGAGCAGGTGGTCCATCTCATCACGTCATGCACTGTCTCCCTTTTCCAGTCCCAGCCCCACCCCTCACCCCCCAGGGAAGTATCTCCCAGCTCAATGCCATGTGTCATGCCTCCAAGTTCCAGATCTGAATCCCTGCCTCTGAAAGGGAGGAGGAGCTAGCACCCTCAGAGTGAGCTCCTTGTGCACGAGGCACCGGGTTTGGATTGGTCTGGATGGGAATACTGAGACCCTGCCCACTTGACCTGGGTCAGGTGCCTCTGAATGGCTTGTTCATCCAGGTCTCAGAGCCTCTAGGCACTGCGCATTTCAATGGCTTGATCACAAGGGAAAAACATCACAGCCGGACTTGTGTCATTTAGTACCAGCCAGGCTTTCGAGATGCCCCCGTGAGTGCTGTCCGGCAGGGTGGACAGGATGGGGGAAGCCTGTCTTAGGTGCCGCTCCCAAACACACACCTTCCCTACTTCTAACCATACTCAGGGGTAGCTCAGCTATGGAGACACACTCCATTCCCCGGGCTTGGGCTGGCAGTGTCCTGTAAGAATTTGGGATCTGCTCCACAGGCAGTTCAGGGAGAGAGACCTCCAGACACCTCGAGGGGAACCGCAGACGCAAGGATCTCCCAGCTGGCACTTTCCCGCATGCGCACCTCGGGTGTGGTAGGAGACAATGGCCACGGTGAGGTGCACCTCGTCGGGGTACATGTCCGGAGAGGAGCTGATGGAATAGTAACGAGGCTGCAGCAGCGAGAGCTGGGTGAGGAGAAGTGTGGCCGGCATCTGGATGGACGGGAACTCCTCCAGCACCTCCACCATAGTGGGGTTTTTACCCCATTTCCACTCCTCGTATTCCTGCAGCCCCTGTGGCAAGAGAGGACAGAGAGGAGCTTGAGTCCAGGTCCCAGATTTCTGGCGGGGCCTGGAGGAAGGCCAGGGCAGAGGTGAACGGACCTGACGACATTCACTACCTACAGTGGGGCTATGCACCTCTGGCTTTGAAATGGATCGACTCTTAGGGTTGTGGTTCGAGTGTGAACTGTGCCCCATAGGCTAATGTGTTTGGACACTTGGCTCTCAGTTGGCAGTGCTGTTTTGGGAGGTTGTCAAATCTTTAGGAGGTGGAGCCTAGCTGGAGGAAGTGAGTCATTGGGGGCGGGCCTTCAGGTTTTATAGCCCAGCCCACTTCCTGTTGACACTCTGCTTCCTTGACTGCAGATGCAATGGGACCAGCTGCCTCCTGTGACTATGGTTATACCTCCCCTGTCCTGATGGCTGCACCCTGTGACCTTTCTTGCCTTAAGCTGCCCATTATTATTGGGCATTTGGTCACAGAGATGGCCATAGCTATTCCAAAATACCCAAGGCTGGTTAATTGGCTCAGTAGAAATCTATCACTCACATTCTGGAGGCTTGTGGTTGGGGCACCAGCAGATTTGGTGTCTGGGGAGAATCTACTCTGGTGTAGATCCTGGTGTGGATCCTGTAGATCCTTGTGGTGCCTACATGTCCTCACATGGCGGAAGGTGGGAGCAGATTTCCTGGGTTCTTTTTATAAAAATGCCTATCTGGCCTATGAGGGCAGAGTCCTTGACTCAACTGCCTTACAAAAGTCTGTCTGTCTGTCTGTCTCTCTCTCTAGCTTTCTTTCCTTCTTCCCTCCCCTCCTTCTTTCCCTCCCTCCCTGTCTGTCTGTCTTCTCTCTCTTTCTTTCTTCTTTCCCTCCCTCCCTCCTATCTCTGCCCTCTCCTACAGTACCAGTCCTTGTGGCTGAATTCAGAGCCTTGTGCTCACCACTGTAGCTTCCAGCCTTCAAGCTGTATCCCCCAGCCCAATCCCTACCTCTTGATGTCTTCCCCCTGTTAAGTGACACACCAACTCTGAGGGAGTCTAATTCTGATGTGAGAACTCTAGGGGCCATAAACCCTCACCCCGCAGCAGTGGTTTACCATCATCCCATTTCACAGATGCGGCTGTGGAGACACAGAGTCCTGGTAAGCTAGGACTAGGCTTTGGGTCTGAGCTGGGAAAGGCAACCTTTAGCCAGCACACCAATCCCTGACCACCACCTGTTTGTGTGGCCTGTGAGGTAAGAACAGTTTTTACATTTTAAAAGATTTACTTTAGATTTTTTATTTATGTGCATGTGTCTCTGTGTTTGCATGTACGTGTGTGTGCATGTATGTATGTATGCGTGTGTCCGCGTGTATGTGTGTGTGCATGTGAGTGCTTGCAGAGGCCTGAAGAGGGCGTCAGGTTCCCTGGAGCCGGAATTGCAGACAGTTGTAGCCCACCCGATGTGGACTCTGAGAATCAAACCAGTCTTTGCGAGAACAGCACGTTCTTTAACTGCTGAGCTGTCTCTCCAGCCCTGAGAACAGTGTTTTCAAAGGTGTCTGTTTCCAACGCTGAGCCTCCCTGGCCTCCAGCCGCTCAAGGCTGCATTACTCACTTCTCTAACTGCTGCGCCTGAATCCCTGACAAGGAGCAATCTAAAGGAAGGCAGGTTTGTTTTATTCTACGATTCAAGGAGATACAGCCAATCATGGTGGACAAGTGGCTGCAGGAACACGAGGCAGCCATCCCACTGCGCACACGCAGCAGGAAGGAAGCAGAGAATGAACAGGGACATGGAGCTGGGTTGTAAGACCTCAAGGCTCTCCCCTGATGACTCATTTCTTCTAGGGAGGCCCTGCCCATTAAAAGTTCCATGACCTTTTCAAACAGCGCTACCAGCGATGGACCAAGGAGGAGCCTGTGGGGGATGCCACACGTTCAAAGATTTATTTTTATTGGTTTTCATTGTGTGTGTGTGTGTGTGTGTGTGTGTGTGTGTGTGTGTGTGTGTGTCTACACGTGAGTATTGCACTTGAGTGCAGGTACCAGCCGAGGCCAGAGGCCCAAATCTCCTGGAACTGGAGTTAACATATAACTGCAAGCTGCCTGATGTGGGTCCTGGGAACCAAACTTGGGTCCTCCCGAAGAGCCGAAAGTTCTCTGAACAGCTGAACAAACTCTCCAGCCCCACGTTTCACATTCAAAACACGGGCGTTCACTTAAAACTGACTTCCCCCTGGCAGTGACCACTATCTGAAACTGGCATCCGGCAGCTGTGCTGCTGCTGGGCATGGATTCCTGCAGGATGTTCAAGCTCATGATAGATGTCAAGGTGACCCCTTCTAGGGAACCCTGACTTTGGCTCTAGGAACCCCCAAGGACCTTGGGCATTTTTCAGAAACCACATTGCGAGTGGGATACTTCCACTGGACCTCGCTCCTTTTCTCCTTCTCTTTGGCCAGCTTTGTTTTGCAGCCTGAACCATTCCCTCCCAGCCCCCCCCCCCCACCTCCTGGCCCATTTTTCTCTCTCTCAGTTATTTCTGATAATAACAACAACAATAATAATAAAATCCCGCTCACTTGTCTTGGAGACTCTGCTTTCCGGGAGAAATGGACTTCATATGAAATTCTCTCTCAAAGAATGCTATGTAAAATGTTCCCTCATCATACTCACCCCAGCCACCATTAATCATAAGTTTTGAGTCTAAATTATACATATTCTAAAAGTTCTAAAATCCTGCTAAGCTTTGGATGCAAAATGACGGCCACCCGGCCTACCACAGCCATCTGTCTCCAGCTCCCCACTTCAAAGTCCTCGCTGCCTTCTGGTGTTTATTTTCACATTTCTCGATAATACGCTCTTGCTAATGGGCCTCCCCCTTGCTACTCACCGCCCGGTCCCCTTTCTTGGATAGCATAAGAAATGGCCCTAGCTGGGGGCTTGCTTCCTCGGAAGAGACCCCCAGTTCCTGGAAACACTGGATTGGGTGGTCCGCCTGAGTAGGTCTGTGACTTTATTTTAAATTATATTAGTTTTTAAATTTTTAGATTTTATGTATCTGAATGTTTTTCCTGAATATATGTATATATGTGTGTGTGTGTGTGTGTGTGTGTGTGTGTGTGTGTGTGTGTGTGTGTATGCTGTGAATGTGCCTGGTGATTCCAGAGGTCAGAAGAGGTCATCTGACCCCCTGTAACTGGAGTTATGAGCTGCTGTGTGGGTTCTAGGAATAAAACCTTGGTGCTCTGGTCCTCTGTAAGAGAAGCCAGTGCTCTAAACTGCTGAGACATCTCTCCACCTAAAACCCTGTATCTTTTATTTTTTTGTGCACAAGTGTGTGTGTTTGTGAGTGTGTGTGACTGTGTATGTGAGTGTGTATGACTGTGTATGAGTGTTTGTGTGAGTCAGTGTGTGTGACTGTGTAGGTGAGTGTGTGTTTGTGAGTGTGTGTCAGTGTGTGACTGTGTATGTGAGTGTGTGTTTGTGTGTGTGAGTCAGTGTGTGTGACTGTGTATGTGAGTGAGTGTGTGTGTCTGCACACATGCATACAAGTAGAGTTCAGAGGACAATTTTCAGGAGTAGGCTCTCCTCCACCATGTGGGCCCTAGGGATTGAATTGAACTCAGGTTGTCATTAGGGGACTTTACACACTGAGCCATCTAGCCAGGTCCCGTCCCCCCCCTCCTCTTTTCCAGACAGTGTCTCATGCATTCCAGGCTGACACTGAACTCTCTATGTAGTTGCAGATGACCTAGAACTCCTGATCCTCCTGCCTCCACATCCTAACTGCTGAAATAACAGGGATGCACTACCAAATCTAGTTGACATGGTACTGGGGATTAAATCCAGGGCTTCCTGTGTGCTAGGCAAGAGCCCTAACCACCGAACCACACCCCCAGCCTTAGGTGCCCTGCTGAGCAAGGCCAGAGAGCAGCTTGGGTAGGCACCTTCCTGGTGTCTAGGCAAGGGTGGTAAAGCTTTTGGGTTCATCCGATCACCAGAGGTCTCTTTTCTAGCAGTATATTTTTTTTTGTAGCTATTCTGCATCAGAAAACACCATTGTTACCACCACCAGAGCAGAACCCCTGTCTGTAAACCCACTGTGAGGATCTCTGCTACCTTTTCTTCCATGCATGGGTTAAGGTGGTGCTGACAGGAGCTCAAAAATCACAAAGGAAGGTGGTAAGAGATATTAGAGCCATGCCTGCTGAGGTTCAGGAGGGGGTCACCCTCGACTTCTCAGGCCTTAGAGCCAGGAGAGTCAGATGGGACAAGCCAATATGGCGGCTGTATGCAAATGAGGACATGCCCCCTTGCTGGAGACTGCCATCTGCCGTGAACAGTTGGAAGAGCACATGCATTGCTTTGCAAAACCCAGGACCCCCACCTTGCTGAGGACCAGCAGCCGCTGCTTCTCTTTCTCGCTGGTGGCCAGGGAGGCGAACTGCTGCAGCTGCAGGGGCGTGGGCGGCGTGGTGATATCCAGGTAGTACTTAAAGGCCTGGAAGATGGTGCAGGGTGGGAGGCGAGGCTCATCTTTCCAGTTACTGATGACACCTGGGGAGGCACAGCGGGAATGAGGCTCCGGTCACTGAATCCTCGCCACACTCATGACTCCGGGTGTGGAAAAAGGAAGCACAGGGAAGTTCAGGAATCTGTCTAAAGGCCACACAGCTTTCAGGTGCTCTCACTACGCTGGACCCCTGGCTCTCCATGTCCATGGCTTCTGCATTCAGTGCATTTGGCAGAGGGATGAAAGGAGTGAAGAGAGAGAGCAATCTCATCTGTACCGAAATGTCCAGACTCTTTTCCTTGTCCCTAGGCACCATAGTGTAGCGACCATTTATATAGCATTTGCGTTACCCTGGGTAAGCCATCTAGAGAGGGTTTAAAGTGTGCAGGAAGACGCACATAAGTGGTATGTAAACATGACAATGTGCATAGATGTCATGTAAACACAACGCCTTTTCTATATGGGACTTGGGCATGGATGGATTCTGGTATCTTCTAGGGGTCCTGGAACCCTTCCTCCATGGTGGAAGGACTAGTCTGCCTCTGTGTACCTTCCAAACATGATCCCCTACCTCAATGTGAATTCAAGACTCGATGATGGAAATTCTGGTCTAACACAGATGGGATTGGATCCATTAAGGGGAGTGTGTCTCTTCATAGTGGCTCCTTCCAAGAGGATTTGCAGGAAGGCTCTAACAGACGGCATACCAGTTTTACCTTCTAATTAGCTCCCCTGTAAAGGTGACAGTCATGGGGTCACAGGCTGTCAGGTATGGCCACCACAGCTCCTTGTACCGGGGTCTGGAGCCCACCCCTATCTATGAGGTGAGGGTGAAGCTTGGAGACCCATCGGCTTTGAAGGTTCTTCAAGCCAGGTGTGGTGGTTCGGGTCTGTGGTCCTAGCACTTGGGAGGCTGAAGCAGGAGGATGGAAAGTTGGGAGTCAGCCTGGTCTACATAGAAAAAAGGAAAGAAGGGAGGAGGGAGAAAGGGGAAGAGAAAAAGGAGGAAGAAAGGAAGGGAAGGAGGGAAAGAACAGAAAAAAGGAGGAAGGGAAGAAGGGAAGGAGGCTCCTGATGAGACATCCATCAGCTGGAGTGAGGTTGGAAGCCCCCACTGATAGGTCGACCATGCCCTGGCCGCTGCTCTGCCCACTTGGGGCCGAGGCCCTCCCAACCCTTCCGGCAGGTGCAGCCGGGACCCTCACCCAGAGCTGTGTTCCTCTCTTCCAGCATCTCCACCTTCACCATGTGATTGGCAGGCGGTGCATCCTCCAGCCGCTCAATGAGTGCATTCACGAGGTCCTCGTGGTTGCCAGGGAAGACACCTAGGTGGTCCCCTGGCTGGTACTGCAGCTCCTGATTCCCATTGGTGTGGAGACGCACGAAGATGGTTGATCGGCTGCAGGGAATGAGGGGGAATCGTGGGACAAAGACCACCACCCTGTCCCTACTTTGCCCCTGATCTGTCACTGTTGGTGGCAGATCCCCTCCTTCTTAGTTCCCTGGTTCTGGACTGGTGAGCACATGCCCAGCACTCATCTTAGAGCTTTCCAAGCTCTCAAGTCATCTCTCCATCAAAGAGTCAAAAGCCAGGTTCTGGACCAGGGACATCACCTATGCGATGGCTCACCTCTATCTCAACTCTGTTCTTGGGGCCAGCCCCCAAGCTCTCCTGACCTCACTGGTGTTCTCAGCTCAGTTTCCCATGCCGTCCCATCTTATCCTTTAAGCTCTGACACCTGCTACGACCTGCTATTTTGTCTGAGATGTACGTTTCCTGTATCTTCCTGCTCTTGCCTCATTTTCTTCAATTACGGTATCATTTACTTCCTTCTGCGGCTGGTGATCTATGCTAGGGTAATCGGAACACCATGACACAGGGCATTTGTCTATTTTGGCTGTGGCTCTATCCCCATGACAGTGGCTGGCACATAGTGTGTCCTCAGAGTCCCTGCTGAATGAAGGGACTTCAGGCTTCCAGGGTTAATTAGTTAATAGCCATGTCCTTAGTACCCATCATGGTTCTCCTAGGGATCAGGAACTCATTGTAGCCACACATAAGTGTCTCCGATTTATGAAGTTCCATTTCTTATTTTTCATAGAATTCTATTCTCTCTCTCTCTCTCTCTCTCTCTCTCTCTCTCTCTCTCTCTCTCTCTCTCTCTCCAGGTGTGTGTATGTGCGTGTGCGCACATGGTGGTGGTGGCGGCATGTGCTTGCTGTGGCACATGTGGAGGTCAGAGGACAGTTTAAGGGACTTGGTTCTCTCCTTCTGATCTGTAGGTCTCAGGGATTGAACTCACGTTGTCAGGCTTGGCAGCAAGCGCCTTTACCCACCGAACCCTCCTGCCGGCCCTCTACTCTCTTTTGCAAGAAAAGTCCATATTGTAGTATAAGGAAGGCCTGGCCAGAGGATCAGGGCCTCTCCAGCATAGATGCATCAGTGTGTGAGAGTGTGGGGCTCTGGGAAGAATCTACCCACAAGGGTTTGTGTGTTTGCTGTTCAGGAGGCCCACATTAGCCAGCTATTTCAAGAATGAGTTCTTCTCCGTGAGTTCAAGCCCAGTCTGGTCTACAGAGCAAGATCCAGGACAGGCTCTGAAACTACACAGAGAAACCCTATCCGGAAAAATCAAAATCAAAAAAAAAAAAAAAAAAAAAAAAAAAGAAGAAGAATGAATTCTTGGGGCTGGAGAGATGGCTCTGTGATTAAGAGTTTTTGCAGAGGACCCAGGTTTAGTTCCCAGCACTCACGTGGCAGCTCACAACCACTCGTAAACTCTAGTTCCAAGGGAAGAGGATTCTCTCTTCTGGGTATATATGTCCATGATACACAGATACTCATGCAGACAACACATCCACACACATAGAATGAAATAAAACAAAAACAAAACAAAACAAAACAACAACAACAAAAAACCCCAAAAGAGGGCTGGAGAGATGGCTCAGAGGTGAAGAGCACTGGCTGCTCTTCCAGAGGTCCCGAGTTCCATTTCCAGCACCCACGTGGTGGCTCACAACCATCTGTAATGAGATCTGGCGCCCTCTTCTGGCCTGCAAGGGTACATGCAGGCCGAACACTGTATACATAATAAATAAATAAATAAATAAATAAATAAATAAATAAATAAATAAATAAATAAATCTTTTTTAAAAAAGTGTCCCCCCCCCCAAAAAAAAAAAAAGAACGAATTCCTGGGGCTGGAGAGCTGGCTCAGCTGTGCTCACTAAGGACCTAGGTTTGGTTCCCAGCACCCACACGGAGGCTCACAGCCTTCTCCACCTCCAAACACTGCTCTTTCCTCCTTGCCAACTGCTCTCAGTGGAGGGAGAGACTCGCGTTCCCCACATGTAAATCACACTTGAATAGATCAAGAGCACTAGCTATTTAGGGATGCTTTTGGCACAACCAGGAGGCCCTTTGTGCCGCGAATAGCCACCGTTATTAAAAATAGCTAAGCTGGCACGTGTCCTTGTGTGTATGTGGGGTGGGGGTGAGTGTGAAGCCTTTTCTTGAAGCCTGGCGTCCTGTCTGTGGTATGGGGGGGGGGACTTGGGAGGCTTAACTGTGTGTTCCTAGGGTTTTGGGACGCCCCTCTCCTCTCCCAAGAGGGTCTTGCCCATTCTAGGATGCTGAGCTTGTCAGTTACCGCAACTCATATGACTGGTTTTCCTCCCCAGCTCACATCAGCCTTTAGTTCCTGGGAGCAAAGAAATCACCACCATGGTTTTCCCTGTTGACAGGAAGAGATTGGCAGAAGCTACTAACCAGCAGGGGGCGCTGCAAGGCCTCTAATTCAGGAGCCCGTTGCTCAAGTCTTGGAAAGGCTTTCAAATCAACTCCCACTTTCTTCCCATCAGGAAGACCAAGGGCCCAAACCTGCTGAGCTGGTGGATGCTCACTGGCTTCCCCCAAGGCCTCTCTACCCTGCAGGTGATTGGACAGTAAAGGAAGGGACAGGCTAGGGGACGGGATGTGGCCAGCAGGTGCCGAGAAGGTGGGTCCAGGTTCCACCCCATCTGGGATTTTGCACAAGATGACTTTGCAAGTGACTAGCAGGGCATGGCTGGGTGCCCAGGGCATCTGGGTGGACAGTCCTTAATGTTTTGCTGTGAAGCTGAGTTTCACTGGCCAACCTGAGCACCAATTACCATCACTCAATTCCTCTGCATTTTTTCTATGTTTGTTAAGCTCTGGGATAGGGATTTTTTCTTTCCCTTCCTTCATTTCCCCCTCCTCCTGACCCTCACCCCGGCCCCCGCGCCTGTCACCGACAAATGCTCTCACACTCTAGGTCAGGCTGGCCTGAAGCTCATTAGGTAGCCTGCCATGGCTCTGAACTCTCGCCTCAGCCTCCCAAGTGCTAAGATTACAGGTGTGAGCCCCGACTCATACGGTCTGTTGAGCAGCTCTGGGAGGGAAGGGCCCTTTGGGGAAGCAGTAGCCATCCAGGCCTTGTGTTCCTCTCTCCTCACAGCCTGGCCTGTGTCCTACTCATTTCTTTCACCTATGCAAGTGTCACTTCCATGAACTCAGACAGACAGACAGACAGACGCACACACAGACACTTGCCTGCACTCGAGAAGACACACACAGACACACCCATACAGAGACACAAAGACGGACGTGCACATGGTCGTGGTTCAGATAGGTTCCCAGATGAGACAACAGCTGTCTAACACTATTTCCTATTAAATAGAAAAATCCAAACAGCTAACAGTTCCTCCCTGCCTGAAGGGGAATGAGAGCCACGAGCTAGCTCCCCTCCACAAGGCGCAGTCATCAATATGTGGTTTTAGTCACTGGGGAAAGAGTGATGGGCAAGGGGAGCGGGCAGGCTGTCTTTTTTTTTTTTTGATTTTTCGAGACAGGGTTTCTCTGTGTAGCTTTGTGCCTTTCCTGGATCTCGCTCTGTAGACCAGGCTGGCCTTGAACTCACAAAGATCCGCCTGCTCTGCCTCCCAAGTGCTGGGATTAAAGGTGTGGGCCGCCACTGCCCGGCTAGGGCAGGCTGTCTTATTCTCACTGAGAAGTCCCTTAAAGATCCCACCGAAGTTAGGGGAGTGGCTATGTGGCAGCGGTGGACAGAGTGGTCACTCTGTGGTCCGATTTTTTTGTTGTTGTTGTTTTGTTTTTCGAGACAGGGTTTCTCTGTGTAGTTTTGGTGCCTATCCTGGGACTCACTCTGTAGCCCAGGCTGGCCTCGAACTTATAGAGATCTGCCTGCCTCTGCCTCCCCAGTGCTGGGATTAAAGGCGTGTGCCACTGCCGCCCAGCTCTTGCGTGCTAAAATTAAAGATATGTGCCAACATGCCTGGCCGTGACTGCAGAGTTTGAGAGAGGTGATAGGTGGATCCCAGGGATCCCCTCGTGACCTGTGTGACCCCAGGGACCTCTTTGTGACCCATCAGACAAAGGTTTCAGAATCCCCTTTGATCTGCAGAAAGCACCTATAGGCTGTGAAGCAGAGAGTGCATCTGCTTCAATTCACATTTTAAAAAGATTTCTTGAACTGCCTTAACAAAACAAAACAAAAACACAAGGTTCTCAGGCTAGGGAAATACTCTGTAGGAAGTGTTCCTGCCGTACAAGCAGAGGCCCTGCCTTCAGATCCCCATTCGCAAGTAGAAAGCTGGGTGAGGTGCTGTGCATCTATAATGCTGTAGCTGGAGAGGAGGGTGCCTGGGGCTCATAGATCAGCAGTCTAGTTGAATAAGTGATTTCCAGGTTCAGGAAGGGCCTACCTCAAAAACTAAGATTGAGAGTGCCTCAGGAGGATCCCGTCTGTCACCTTGGGCCTCTATACACATGCACACACATGCACAAACGTGTGCACCCCACACAGACATAAAGATCGCTCTCTTGGGACCTCCCCTGACCACTGAAAATTCTCTCTGTGCCCTTGAATTCCCAATTCTCCCCTTCTAGACAGCCTCTCCCTTTTCCTCTCTGGAGTCCACTCTCCTCAACAAGCAATCTCAGTCCTTCATTCTCTCTCCTCCACTCGACTTCTAGAATTTTCCGTTTCTATCTTGCCTACACTCACCCTATGACACACTCTCTTACACATTGTTTTTCCAAATTACTGTGCCTGCATCACAAAATTCATTTCCAGGCAGGATGCTGAGTGCTGTCGCTCAGCACGGGTCATCCTCCAAAGGCCGCTGACTTCCCCTTGGGTCAGTACTGGACCTATAATTAAGAATTGCTAGTGGGAATGATTTGTGATATCTTGTTTATGGTTTCCAAGGCCAGAGAACCCCCACTTTGGCCTTGGCCTGGGGAACTGGGTGAGTTCTGCTTTTCCACTCAATTATATTTTAAAAATTCTATAAAGCATTATCTTTTAAAAACATATTTGGTAATTTTTCATTTTATGTGTATGTGTATGGGTGTTTTGCCTGCATGAACATTTGTGCACCACATGCTGTCTGGGTCCACAGAGGTCAGAAGAGGGCATTAGATCCCTTGGAACTGGAATTTTAAAGGTTTGTGAGCTACCATGTGGGTGCTGGGCATGGAACCCAAGTTCTCTTCAGGCTTGCTTTTATTATTATTGCTATTATTATTATTATTATTATTTACCATGGGTGTCCCCTGGAACTGGAATTACAAACAGTTGTGAGCTGCCATGTGGGGTACTGGGAGTCGAACCTAGGTACTCTGGAAGAGGAGTCAGTGTTCTTAACCACTGAGCCATCTCTCCAGCTGGAATCCAAGTTCTCTAGAAGAGCATCCAGTGCTCTTAACCACTGGCCTCTTGGTCCAGCCCCCAAACCCCTTAGGCACAATTTGGTCTTTTCTCTGCTAGTTCCCAACTATTTTAACTCAATTCCAGTTCCTAACCTTGCTTGGCATACTCCTCTGCCGGAGTCAGTTCCATTTGGGTGGTGGACAGGGCCGATTCCAAGGCCATTCGCCTATTTTTTTCCTTGCTGCCTGAGAACCCACGCTCTAGGAAGGACTCACCACACACTGGCTTTTCACGGGCTTTTGCGGAACCTCTCTTGCAACATTGTATCCCTTGTTACTTTCCACCGGATAGGATTGAGACAGAATTGAGACCATCAGCTACGGCTTTCCAACACGCCGCTCCTCTCCCTCAGATGTCCCTATGCACCTAATGCTGCATTTAACTAATTGTTCAAAGGTATTAAGTGCCTAATATAGTCTACTAATGTGCGAGAGTATTTGAGAAAGAGTTCAAGAGGCTTGGGGGGCTCTGCCCTGTGAACCTCTTTAATCAAAGGCTTGGAAGGGCACGCAGAAAGCGAGCATGCTAACTATGCAGGTCACACGAGGAAGCTGGGAGGAACAAGGAATGCGCGTGGATCCTGTACTATGCCAGCCGCTTCGGAAGGATCACTGTCAATGGTCACAGCAGAGGCCATCTGTGGAGTCATTTGGCGTGGCGGCCAGAGAACCAGGTCAATGAGACCTTGAAAAAGATGCTTGCATTTTCTCACGGTCCCTTCTCATATCTAACATGTGAGCCGTTGTGGCCTTGATTTTCTGGACGGGTGTAAGTGAGAAATAGCGTCCAGAGAGCTCTGCTCGGTGCATGGAAGACAGAGTGTATTAGATACAAGCGAGCAAGCTTGCTGCCAGCATTTCCGTGCTACAGTGAAGGGGAGAGGTCCTCAGAGCATGCAAGTGACTTTTCAAGAAAAACATTTATTTTGTCTATGAATGTTTTGAATGTATGTATGTTCACTGCTACCCATGGAGGCCAGAGGAGGGCACCACATACCCTGGAACTGGAGTGATAGATGGTTGTGAGCAACCACGTGGGTGCTGGGAACTGAACCAGGGTCCTCTGCAAGAGTAGTCAGTACATGTATACATATATATAAATGTATATGGTGTTCTGGCTGCATGTATGCCTGCAGGCCAGAAGAGGGCGCCAGAGATCTCATTACAGATGGTTGTGAGCCACCATGTGGTTGCTGGGAATTGAACTCAGGACCTCTGGAAGAACAGCCAGTGCTCTTAACCACTGAACCACCCCTCCAGCCCAAGTAACCAGTACTTTTAGTCATTGAACCATCTCTCCAACTCTCGATTCCATACCCCGTGACATTTCCAAGGCCACACGGACCCAGTTTGTGCGTGGGAGAGCTGGGGTCAGTGCCTAGGGCTGCAAAGAATAAATAATTTAAAAGACATAGCTGAGTTTTAATTGAATAGTGAAAAAAAAAATCCCAAGAGGGATCAGTGCAAAGACTTAAACAATTATTATAGATGCAGAGGGGTTGCCAGTCTGGATGCGATCATTTTGAAAAGAGAGATGCCTGGCTTAATGGGTGAGTGGGTTGGTTGGGAGGACAGTGTCGCAGGGCAGGTGATATTAGTATGTCCTGTTCAGGCTGGTGACAGCAGTAACCGACCCGACTCAGTTGGTGGTGGTGATCATGTGACTTCTGCTGCTGGAGCTGGGAGTGGTATTCCCAGTGGAGGAGTAAGAGCCGTGTGATTAAAGTCTGAAGCTAGGGAAGCCAGGTCTGAGGAGAACAGCTTGGAGGTAAAGGGACCCAAAGGATATGGGGTCAGTGCCCTTGGCTGCCTAAGTCTCTTACTAGGAAGAAATGAATTTGTTCTGGGTGTCGCTGAAGAGGCTAACCGAGTTTTAAGTCAAGTGCTGAGACTTAAAATGTAGTTCAAGTGGTCCAGCACTTGCCAAGTGTGTATAAGATCCCAGGTTCAAGCCGCAGCATTGCATAAAACAAACGCCACACCCCGCCCCAAGTGCTAAGACAAACACACTTTGTATTAAATAGCAAGGTGTTTGGCTACAGTAGATAGTAAGTTACATGGCTATGTTGGGTAGTAAGATAATTTCTAGGGCTGGGGGATAGCTCATCTGGTAAAAACATTTAACTGCACAAACCTAATGACCTGAGTTCAGATCTCTACAGCCCACATAAAAGGCTGGGTGCATAGGGCTGGACAGATGATGCAGCAATTAAGAATTGTAATTAAGGCTTTAAATGGACAAATCTCCCTTGCCGGCCTGTTTCCGAATAACTACTCAGAGGCTTATATTAATTATAAATGTTTGGCCAGTGGCTCAGGCTTATTACTAGCTAGCTCTTACATCTTAAATTAACCCATTTCTAGCCGGGCGGTGGTGGCGCACACCTTTAATCCTAGCACTCGGGAGGCAGAGCCAGGCGGATCTCTCTGAGTTCGAGGCCAGCCTGGGCTACCAAGTGAGTCCCAGGAAAGGCACAAAGCTACACAGAGAAACCCTGTCTCAAAAAAACCAAAAAAAAAAAAAAAATTAACCCATTTCTATTAATGTATGTATTGCCATGTGACCACGGCATTACCGGTCTGCTGGCATGTTGCATCTTGGGCAGCTGGCTGGTGTCTCCTTGACTCCACCCTTCTTTCTCCCTGTATTCAGTTTGGCTTTCCCGCCTAGCTATATTCTGCCTTGCCGTAGGCCAAAGTAGCTTCATTCATCAACCAATAAAAGCAACACATATTCACAGTGTACAGAAGGACATCCCACAACAGGTGGCCATGGCAGAGGACCCAAGTTTAGTTCCCAGCATCCACATAGTGGCTCATAATCACCTGTAACTCCAGTTTGAGGGGATCTGACACTCTCCTGGCCTTGGCAAGCATAACACACACACACACACACACACACACACACACACACACACACACACACACACACACACACTAAAAAAAATAAACAACAACAAAAAGCCAGATGCAGAGGACACATTCTTGAAAAGCCCAGCAGCCCATAGGAAGGGTCAGGAGGGTCCACAGAAGCTCCATAGACCAGATCTGGCTTATGCAGCAGCGAAGAGTCCCTGTCTCAAACAAGGTGGAAGGTAAGGATGGACACCCAAAGGTTGTCCTCTGATCTCCCTAGGTGCGGGGTGGCACCAAGTCACCCCCCACAGATGATATATTATAGTTAGGGTTTCAAATCGAAGAGTAAGTTGTTTTGGGGTGCGCCTGCCATCACTCCACAGCAGGTAGCTATCTCTGAGGTGCTTGAGAGTGGCAGTTCTCAGCCTTCCTAATGCTGTGGCCCTTTAATACAGTTCCCCAAGTTGTGGTGACCCCCAGCCTTAAGAGTATTTTTGCTAATGTTATTAACTGTAAATATCTGTTTTCCAATGGTCTTAGGTGACCCCTGTGGAAAGGTCATTCGATCCCCCAAAGGGGTTGTGTGACCCACAGGTTGAGAAACACTGCTCTAGAGAAAAACCACTCACAGTAAGATACCTCGATTAAGCACTTTCCGGTGGAGAGGCTGCCTACAGAGAACACCCAGCTATTTCACAAGGGGACTCCCCGCTAAGATCATCCTGAGGCCCATTTCTGTCTTGACGTTGTATGATTGACATTTCTCTTTTGTCCCTGCCTCTAGTTGGGGACAGAATGTGAAGGCAGGAGGAGTCTGAGACCTGGTGTGAGGGGACTTCTGAAGCTCTCGGTACCCTCTGGAATCTGAGCTCTCCTTCCTGGCTATGGGTGGCAGCTGGGAGCAGAGGGGATTGCTGCTGAGCAAACCTGGGTGTTCCTACCTGGATTTAGGGCTCTGCAGGTTTTGGCGGCTAAGGAATCGAGCGGCTGAGACTCGCTTTTTGTGGACGTTGGAAAGACCTGTGAGGAGAGAAATAATGGTCACCATGAGAGAGGATTAAACAATGGTGCACAAAACCTCTCCAGCTTTGAGTATGTGTACATATACATATATGTACACATATGTGTATGTACATATATGTATAGGTGTAATAGCATGTGTGCAGGTGGATGTGTGTGTGTGTGTGTGTGTGTATAAGCCAGAGGACAACCTGAGTTATCATTGTAGGTAGTTTATAAATTTATCTTTTGAGAGAGGGTCTCTCACTGGCCTGCAGCTGCCCGGTTAGGCTAGGCTGGCTGGCTAGTGAACCCTAAGTTTCTCTGGTTTCCTCTTTCCCCGCACTGGGACTGTAAGCACGCAGCACCATGCCTGGCCTTTCATGGGTTCTGGGGAATCAAACTCAGGTCCTCGTGTCTATAAAGCCTGCACTTTACCAAGGGAGTCGTCTCCTTAGACCCCTTTCCAGCTCTTCCTCTGGAGTGGAAAGGATGAGGGTGGGGGCAGGTATCAGTGGGGCTGGGTGAGGTGGTTGCAGACACTGAACCAAATTATGCCAAGGTGAATGGAACAGAGGTGGGGATGGTTTGTAGGGCAGACTGTGCAGCTGGAGAGAGGCTCCCAGCTGTACAGTCCCCTGCATGTGGGGACAGAAGTGTGGTCTGTGTGTGTGCAAGGGCTTCTCTGAAAGGGGGACCAGAGTGATAAGCCACCATCTCCACACACCCTCGAAGGGAGCTCTCCAGCCCAACCTCCCTAAGGTGACGAGGGCCTCCTAGGAGGGCAGTGTCAATACCTTGTGTCAGCTCTGGAGCCTCAGCCACGTAGGTGAGGCGGAACTTGTTCCTCTTCCAGCTGCGGTCATTGCTGATGAGGGAATTGTTCGCCTTCTCGATGTTGACATCATCCCCAACGCAGAACACATCACAGGCTGCCTGTAGGCCACAGAGAGTTTTTGGTGACCTCAATTATCCTAGATGGTGCCTCCACAGGAGGCTCCGAGGCATGGCATGGATGTCTCTCCCCATCCCTCTTTTTCTCTCCCCCTTTCCCTCACTCCCTGTCTCCACCTATTAATCCATATACCCGTTCTTCCTTCTACCATCTATCCACCAACCCATTCACCCATCCATTGATCTACCCACACTTCCATCTACCTAGCTGTCTGTCCATCTACCTTATTGATCCTTTCTTCCATCCATTCAACTAACCATCCATCTATACATCCACCCACCCACCATCCATCATCCATCCATCCAACCATCCATCCACCATCCATCCACCCATCCATCCAATCATCCATCCAACCAACCATCCAACCATTCATCCATCCATCCATCCATGCAACCAAACAACCATCATCCATCCATCAGCCATCCATCCATCCAAGCATCCATCCATCCAAGCATCCAACCATCCATCCAACCATCCATTCATTCATTCATCCATTCATCCAACCAACCAACCAACCAACCAACCAACCAACCATCGATCCATCCATCCATCCATCAATCCAAGCATCCATCCATCATCCAACCATTCCTATCCATTCACTGACCCACCCACCCATTTACCTTTCTACTCACCCATCTATTTGTCCGTCTCCACCTAATATTTATCCACCTACTCACTCTTTCATACACCCATTCATCTACCCCCACCCATCCATCCATGTGCTCACCATCACCCAATATTTTGAACAGTGACTTGAGGTCTTCACCTCTACTGAAGATAC
The DNA here is from genome assembly GCF_007827085.1 of Peromyscus californicus insignis. Lineage (NCBI taxonomy): Eukaryota > Metazoa > Chordata > Mammalia > Rodentia > Cricetidae > Peromyscus > Peromyscus californicus. The sequence goes on along the minus strand of NW_026294540.1, from coordinate 8,263,477 downwards.
ATATATGATGATATTTATTACTAAATCCCACGTGCCCAGGGGCTTAACATTAAAATGAAAATAAATACCATAGAACTTTCTTTCATCTTTTTCAAAAGATTTAAAAAAAATTATACAAATCCAGGGCAAGCTGTCTGAATACACATTTTTTCTTACTTGTTTTCTTTTTGGTCAAAGCTCCTTTATCAGCAAACATCAATGATCCTAAGATTACTGCTCAGAATGATTAGTAAACTTTTTCTGAGACAGGTCCAGGTAAGTCTTGAACATGCAGGTCCAAGTGATGCCCCTGCTTCAGCCTCTCAAATAACTGAGACTGAGGCACATACAACCACAGAAATATTTTTTTCAGTGAAATTTAAAGTTTTCAAACATAGGTTTTATTATTATCTGGCTGTGTGCCTATTTTAAAAGAACAATTGACATGCTCATCAACATAAAAATAGAAAGGTAAAATATCATACTGTGGAATATTATTTGGCTACAAGAAGGGATAAAGTACTGACCCATGCTACAGTGTGAATAAACCTTAAAATCTTTACAATAAGAGGGGCTGGAGAGATGGCTCAGAGGTAAAGAGCACTGGCTACTCTTCCAGAGGTCCTGAGTTCAATTCCCAGCACCCACATGGTGGCTAACAACCATCTGTAATGAGATCTGATGCCTTCTGCTGTGCAGGCAGAACACTGTATACATAATAAATAAATCTTAAAAAACTGTATAATAAGGGACAGAAGCCAGTCATGAAAGGTCACCTGGTATTGGATTTCATTCTTACGAAATGAACAAGAAGGAATGTCTGCAGACACAGACATGAGTGAGCTGGGGGTGGGATGGGAGACCAGGATGCCAACAAATGGTTAGAGCAATGGTTCTCAACCTGTGAGTCAGACCCCATTGCCTATCTCCAAACCCCTATCTCCAAAAAATTTACATTATGATTCATAAGAGTAGCAAAATTACAGTTATGAAGTAGCAATGAAAATAATTCTTCAGTTGGGGGGGCTCACCACAGCATGAGGAACTGTATTAAAGGGTCACAGACTTAGGAAGGTTGAGAACCACAGCTCTAGAGGCTTTTCAGGGGCCTGGCTTCTGGGATGCTCAGTTCAGGTTGGCTGACGAGATGAGGAAACAGAGTTTTCTCGGATATGAATGACCCTGAAGCATCTCAGGTCTCAATGTCTGGGTGGAAATCCAGGAAGAGGCTTATAGATGCAGCTCCCTCTAATAACACATAGGGCCTCAGTTTCCCCTTTTGCCTTCTGCACAAGTGCCCTGACAGAAGCTGCCCAGGACCCTTCCTCCTGGGGTTGCTGATGAGGAACTGATTCCAGGGCAGTGGACAGAGAGGATAAAAGCCACAGTGTTGGCTTTGGTGACCGGGAGGACTCTGAGTGGAAAAACGTATGCAGAGCTGTATCCTGGCTGAGGACACTGGGGGAAGGCTCTCCCTTGCCTGTCCTCTCTCTCTCTCCTTCATTTTCTTCCTTTCCTTCCTAACGTTTCTCCTTCCTTCCTCCCCCCTTCCCTTCCTCACTTTACCCACACCTCCTTCCCTTTCCCATGCTGGGGTTAGAACCCTGTGCCTCCAGCATGCTAGGCAAGCGCCCTACCACTGAGCAATCCTACCATTGAGCCACACCCCCACGGACCGCTTGGCGCTGTCTGGGGCACAGTGGGTCTCCTACCTTGAAGACCTTCTTGGCCCAGGTCCTGAAGGCTTCTTCCTGCCCACAGAGCTCATCCCCCTCCCTCATCTTCAGAATCCTCTCCCCTCCCAGCTCCTCCAGGAGGGTGTCCACTGCGTGCCCGAAGGCGCAGAAGTGGGGGTACGCCCGAGAGCCCAGGCCGAATACCGAGAACCTGTCCAGGAAAAAAACAGAAGGTCTGTGGTGGGGGCTGTAGGGCATAGGAGGTGTAGGCTATCTGGTACCATGGGCTGATTAGCGTGACCTCGAAATTCACGGGCTTGAGTCCCGAACCCCTATGGGATTGTATGTTGAAATAGCTTTAAGGAAGTGACCAAGGTTAGTAAGATCCTTATTATAAAGTCAATTTCCTCTCCTCCTCCTCTCCCTCCTCATCCTCATCCTCTTCCTCCTCCTCCTCCTCCTCTTCCTCATCCTCTCCAGAAAGAAGGTAGTTTTTAACAAGCCAGTAAGAGAAGCCAGCTGGAATCCGCCCCTTACTGAGGTCCTAACTTTCAGAACTATGAAGAAATACATTTCAATGGAAAGATGGCTTCAATCCCAAGAGCTCTTGAGACCCTTCTTCCTCTTGGTCTCTAATTGTGATTACTGTCCTCAAGAGAAAGTTCCAGTGGTTTCTGAGGAAGGAGAGTCGGGGAGGGCAGCGAGCGGGAAACACTAGCTGTTGGATGCATGCTCCTATGTTAGCTAGACCATCCACAGAAAGGAATCTCAACGGGGATGCTTCTGTTCGCCACAGATCAATTTGTCTTAAGAAGGAGGGCTATGAGAATTCTAATGTGGCGGCCTTCGGGGAGCAGGACTAGCAAAGTGACCAGGAGGACTTTTGAACATATCACATTGTTGGTCTAGAGGTAGGATTTCCTCCATGGGGTTAGAATAGAACCTTAGTCACGCACACTGTACCCTTTCTAATGTCTGAAACTGATGTTTCACAAGCTCTCTCCACCAAGAGAACGCTGATACTTGAGTCAGTAAGGGTCAAGTTAATATGAGTTTTCTCCATGCTGAGGTGGGGACCAAAGTATACCAGGGGGATGGACCTTGTTAACAAAATTTTTGTTTGTTTGTTTGAGGCAAGGTTTCATGTTGCCCAGGCTGGCCTTGAACTCTGATTCTCTTGCTTCCGTCTCCTGAGTACTGGGATTTCAGGTGTATAGTACTACATCCAGTTACTTTACAGTCTTATAGATATTATATAGCTCATTTCTGGAGAGTGGTCCTGGCTGGTGTTCTCAACCAATAGGACCACAATGATGGGTTCCAAAATGGGGCAAAAGACCCTCTCTCTTGTCTCCAAGGAAGGTACGCTGCTGAAGACAGTCACCCCAGATGAGCCAGGGAGCGGAGCCCTGTCATCCACTGTCCCTGAATGGTTTGAGGCTGATGGGGATGAGAAGACGATGGAGATGGAAGAGGAAGGAGGGACATTGGGAGGAGAACCTGCATCATTACGACATGAACTGGGATGGGCCCAGGGGTCTCACTGGTAGAGCCAAAGTTATCACAGGACCCTATGTCCTCTGCAGACCCACACCTACACGGTTAGATCGTGACATTCCCTTCTCTCACACCCTTCTGTTCCAGGGGCTCCTGAGCCTTCCCAAGTGCAGCCTGTGCATGAGGCCGGGTCTTTCCCATCGTGCCCCACAGTTTTACTGGGTCTGGGTACCACTCCTCACAGGGAAGCAGCCTGCACACAGATGTAGTAGCCAGTGTGGGCAGATCTGAGGAGTGAGAGAAAAGGGCTCTTCTGCCTCATGCCATCCATCTTCGCCTTAGCTCAATACAGATACACCTACATCGAACACCCCGTTATGTGGGTAATGTTGGCCACACTTGAGCATGCTTGATACTGTTAATGACTTTTCATGCTCTTTGAATTGCTTTTTAAAAAATCATTCAGATGTGTCTGTGAGGGTCTGCCCACATATGTGCAGATGTGCATGCCTATGCACAGGCAGAGGCCAGAAGAGGGCATTGAATATTCTCTTCTCCCTCTGCCTGTTCATTTGAGGCAGGGTCTCTCCTTGAATCTGGAGCTTACAATGTCTAAGTCAGCAAGTCCCAGCAACTCTCCTGTTTGCGCTCTCTTCAGACATGAGGTTGCAGGCATGTGTGGGATGCCTGTTCCATGTAACTTCCTTTTAATTTTCACTCACTGGCTTGGCAGACCACATTCTATGGCTTGAGTACTTGAATCCCCCTGACTCACATGTGGAAGCCTATTGTGAGGGATGAAGGGAAAAGGCTTCTGGGAGGTGATTAGGTCATCAGGGTGGGGCTCCTTAGAATAAAATTAGTGCCCATCTAAGGGGCTGAAGAAACCAGACTTCATCCCTTTCACCGCATGAGGACACGGCTATAAGGAGCTGTGTATGATTAGGAGTGAGCTCTCATGGGACACTGGCCTTGGACTCCCTAGACCCCAGAACTGAGAACAATTGATGTCTGTCAGCCTTTTGACACAGCATGGCCAACAGACTCAGACACATGACCGTTACCAGCTCACCAGCCAAGGATCAGGTGGCTGACTCATGGCAACACTTCTGGATGGGCTGAGAGGCCCGCACCACAGTCACTGGGAGACTCACGTTTCCATGACAATAGCTACTTAGGAGTCCAAAGCTCCTATTTTAAACCTCGAAACCAACAGTTAACTTAAGTCCTCATCTGCAGGGCCAGATAGCAAAGATATTTAAGATTTAAAAGTTGAAGGTGCCTTGTGGGCCTTTAGACAAGAAAACAACCCCCCCCAAAAAAAAAAAACCCCGACAACAAAAGCCTGCATATTTTTAACTGATGAAATTAAAATATCACCATAATAATCAAGTGCAAGTACTTTTGGTGTGTGCACAGGTATGGGCATACAAGCATATGGAGATGTCAACTTTTTTTTTTTTTTTGAGACAGGATGTTCACTGGGACCTAAGGACCCTGTCTCTCCTCCTCAGGGCTGGGATTACAGCTGCACATCCCGATGCATGCCTCCATGCCCGGATTTCACCCAGGTGTTAGGGATCGAACTCAGGTCCTCATGCTAGTGTGACAAGAACTTTACAGACTGAGCCAACTCTCCACACTCTTGAGTACAGTTCTTTAAATACAAGTCTACCAATGAGAAGAAGGGAGGTTTTTTGGAGGGGGAGAGAGGGGAGGATTAGGGTGGGGCTAGCATTTTTTCCTGACTGGATTATGAAAGTAATGCTAAAATAATGTTCTGATATCAAAAGCCAAGAGCTGCCCCACATTATGAGTGACCACACCCACACCCACATACGTACACTACATACAAAATAGAAAAGCATGTAAAAATGTTACAGGAGACATGATTCTTCGCCATTTAGGAGCCCTATGTCCGGTGCTGTCTATGAGCCTGGCTCTGAGCAGTCATTGAGAAGCCTCGTCTGGCCAAGGTGGGAGACGTTCATGACTAGGTCTGGATGGTGGACGAACAGTGTGTTGGTCTGTCTTGACCTTCATCCAGGACAGCAAGTCTTGACATTCCCCATTTTTTTTCCAAATATTTATTAAACTGAATACACATTGACTCCTCAAATGCACGTCTTTGGCCACCCCCTCCCCCAAATTACTTCATGGAATGTGACTCTGCTTAGGAAGGACGTGGGTTTGGGGAGTAGTTTTCAAACTGTACCTCACAGTAGAGGCCACCGGCAAGGTTTAGAATGGAAGAGGTGACGGCAGGCCCAATCCTAGACCAGCTGCAGGATCTCTTCAGGCTGGGCTTACACAGGCATCACACTGCTAGATGGCAAACCTCCCCAGGTTATTTTTGTTTTTGTTTGAGACTGAGTCTCCTAATGTAGCCCAGGCTGGCCTTGAACTTGTCATCCTTTTGCCTCAGCTTCTCAAGGGCCGGGACAACGGCACAGCCATGCACGGGTCACCTCCAGGTGACCCTACCATGCACCTAGGGTTGGGAACCACTGGGTCATCACGGCACCTAAGGTTCACCCTGTGTAAAATTTGTCTCCTTGGAAAAATGGCTTAGAGGGTGGCATCCGGAGACTAGTACCCTACAGCACAGATGGTGGATGAACCTTGGGGATGGGATCTGGGGGGGAGGCAGGGTTAGAGGTCAGAGGTCATCAGGTACAAATGTCCCCACACATGGGAGACCAGGTAGTGTGAGTCAGAGAGGGAGGGACCCCGGAGGAATGAAGGGACACTGGGTGAGAGTTCTCCTCCTGAACAAAGAGCCGCTTTGCAGCTGAGCCCTGCTCCCTTAGGGCCTTCGTCAGCCTCAGTGCCCTGTACCCGTGCTCACCTCACATTGGCCAGGGGTCCAGTACTTTCAAAGTTGTCCCTGAGGTCGGGTCCGTCGCCTGATGCCTTGCGGGAGTCAGAGTAAGAGGAGACGCTGTTGAATCGGACCTTGTAGCTCCTGTGACAAACGAACACGTGGCTGTGAGTTCTGCCCTGGAGCCCCTCTCCCGAGACAGGCTCCCACTCTGGATCTTCAACCTGTTGGTCCGAGTTCTAGAACCTCCTCTCCAGTATTGAGCCAAACTATACCACTCCTCCTCCGGGCTCTTGGAGAATGCATGGACTTACCCACAATAATCACCACAATGACAGCCGACCTCGCAGACTTAAATGTTTCCAGGCCTTGTTTAAATGGGGAGGGTTGGGACCCACAGAGTTCAGACGGTCTCATCAGTACGGAGAGGGGGATGGAGGGACCCTGTGGCTGTGAGACCAGGTCTCCTGGCCTCTCAAGTTTTAGCATGCGGAACTCTGCTAAAGTGAGGGTACTGGTTCAGTAGGGATGGGGCGGGGCCTGAGAGCCAACATTTCTGTCCCCAGACCTCACCAAGGAGCTGGAAATAAGACTGGTGCTCTCCAATATGGTAGCCATTTGCTCCCTTCAGCCATATAAACCCCAAGATAATTATAATGAACTACAATTAAAAACTAGATGTCCAAGAAGAGGGGACTTGGTTAAATGCACATAGTAGGTACTCAGAGGAGACTTTTCAGCCACAAAAAAGAAGGAAGTCACCCAGGTGGTGGTGGCACACACCTTTAATCCCAGCACTCGGGAGGCAGAGGCAGGTGGATCTCTGTGAGTTTGAGGCCAGCCTGGTTTATAGAGTTCCAAGGCAGCCAGGGGTACACAGAGAAACCCTGTTTCAGAAAACCAAAACACCAAAAAAAAAAAAAAAAATGAAGTCCCATCATTTGCAGAAAATGGGGGCTGGGTGATGGTGATGTAAGCCAACCCCAGAAAAATATTCCACATTTTCTCTCATTTGTAGCTCCTAAATTTATAGCGATACCTGACGTCATATACGTATAAACAGCCTGAACGTACAAATGAAGCTGTTTAGGGGACTCGGGAAGGGTGAGGAAGGGGGTTAGGGATGTAGGGGAAATATGCTTAACCTAAATATGTACTTGTATGAAAAATTTCAAACGTCAGTTCTTTGCCTGCACTAGTCACTTTCTGGTCCAGGTGCTCAGTAGCCATATGTTGTGGTGGCTGCTTGACAGCCAGGATCGACAGATGAGATCACTGTAGAAAGTCCCGCAAGGCTGGCCCATCCCTGCCAACACTCCCCTGCTGTGGAGTGACATTCTTAGACATTTTAGGGTCACGAGCCACATTTCCAGGAAAGATGGAAACTGTTTTTGGCACTGATCTGAAGCACGCATGGACACTGTGTGTGGGTGAATGTGTGTGCATGTGTGTGTATATGTATATGTGCACATGGGTACACGTGCGCATGCATGTAAGCTTGGTGTGCACATTTGTGGGGTGTATGTGTACTTACTTGTGTGTGGAGACCAGAGGTCTTTGGGAGTCTTCCTCAGGTGCTCTCTATCTTGTGTTTTGAGACAGAGTCTCTCATTGGTCTAGAACTCACCAAAAAGTTTGGCTAGTCTCCAGAACCTGTCTATCCCTGCCTCCCCAGGGCAGGAATAATTATACCTGCCTTCTTGGCTTGTTCTCTCTCTCTCTCTCTCTCTCTCTCTCTCTCTCTCTCTCTCTCTCTCTCTCTCTCTGTCTCCCCCCGCTGCCCCTTTTGCATTTCTGGAGACAGGGTCTCAATATGAAGCCATGGCTGGCCTTGAGCTCCCAGCTGTCCCCTACCTCTGTCTTCCGAGTGAGGAGATTAAAGGTGTGCGCCACCACACCTGGTCCCACCATGCCTGGCCCATGACTTTTTAAAATGTATGTTCAGAGGATGGAGCTCAGGTTCTCACGGTTTGAGATAAGCACTTTACAGGTCCAACATCTCCCCATAGTTTTCCCAGCCAGGGAGGATGTCCGAGACACGGGTCTCAGTACAAGAGGCTCAGGAACCCGAGACTGAAAGCAAAATCCGTTCCCATCAAGACCTTTTGCTTTTAGACACAACAAAAACGAGGGCTGGCAGTTGCTGCTCTGGCAGAGGATCTGAATTCAGTTCCCAGCGCCCACACGGAGGCTTAAAACTCCCTGTAACTCCAAGGGATGTAACTCCCCCTTCTGGCTTCTGTGGGCACTACACATACTCACATAATAAAATATATTTTAAAAAACCCAAACTAAAACAAAATTCCCAATACTCAACAAACAAACAACCCTTCTCTTCCCAAACCCTCTAAACGAAGACAGAATCCCAAACAGAACATTAGAATGCAAAAGGAGAGAGAGAGAGAGAGAGAGAGAGAGAGAGAGAGAGGAACAAAAAAGGAACATGCACATTCTGGCAGAGCATTTCTAGGCTGGATGCTTTTCAAAGTTTTTGTTCTAACAAGGTTCTAAATACACGGATGTGTATTTTCTGCCCCCAAAATAGACTCACATTGAGTCACTTCTCCAAATCCGTCATGCAGCATACCAGGGGGGTGGCTGTGTCGTTAGCGGGGGAGGCACGATGGATGGATGGTTGTGGGGTAAAAATACCAGCACGTGGACCGTATGAGGCTGGAGGTTTCTGCCATTGCTCTCTCTGTTGTTGACAATTCCCTCCAGCCTCAGCAGCAGCCTCCAGAGACTGGCAGGGGCCGAGATTTCTCACCATTCGGTTAACGAGAAAGACCAGAGGGCAAGAGATTTGCTTAAGGTCCTTGAGTTAGTAGCACAGCCTGGGTGAGAAGTCAGGTCTCTTTGAGAGTCAAAGGTGGCCAGGGATGTTCCAACACTGGGCATGCATCGTCTAATGTACGCCATGCCTGCACACACATACACAAACACACACACACAGCAGCAGCAGCACACACATGCACACGCACACAGATGCTCTCTACCTGCGCTGGCTGTCACGGACAGCAACCAGGCTGTGGGTTCCAGAGTCAGCCTGGGAGAGGGAAGGCCCTTTACGGGGAAAGAAACGCAAGGGTTCCGGGTACCTAGAGGGGAGAATGGATGGAGCCCTATCTCTCCCTGAAGGAGGTGGGGACAGGGGAGCTGCTGTGGATGGAAAGGAGAGGGATGGGGAGGTTGAGGCCAAGATGCTGGAGCTGGTGGGGAGCAAGTGCTGACCGGAAGGTGCTTGTGGTTCTGCTCCTTGGGTACCCAGAACCTGAGTTTGGTCCTGTGCTTTCAGGAGGGAGACCCAGAGAGATCGTCTCCATACATCTCTAAAGTCCAGCCAGTTATGCATCACACACACGTTCTTCCTTGTTTGCTAATTTTTCTGTTTTTGTTTTTATGAGACAGGTTTCTCTGTGTAGTCTTGGGACTCACTCTGTAGATCAGGCTGGCCTTGAACTCACAGAGATCCGCCTGCCTCTGCCTCCCAAGTGCTGGGATCAAAGGCGTGTGCCACCACCACCCGGCTCACACACACATTCTCAAGTCTCAGGGTCTGCTCTTTGGAGGCAACCCTGTATTGGTCTCCTCGAGGGGGGTTCAGTGTGCACATGCCCTGTGTTCAGCACCTCAAAGAAGGTTCTGGAGATTTCCAAAGGTGGTTTGGAGCACAGATACTTCCACCTTATAAAATGCTCTGACGGGAGTCCGTTTTGCCCTTTCACATGTGGGTCCTGGCGAACGAACTTAGTGATCAAGGTTGGTGGCACGCAACCCCCACCCCACTGAGCCATCTTGCCAGCCCTGTAAAAGGCCTTTGGAACCTCGAGAGCCCCGTGGGAGACGCAACTCCCCCAAGAACGAGCGTGAAACCACAGGCGTCTGCCTCACGAGATATCTTATTTACTCTTTCAACTTGACTTGGACATGAGCCGCGCAACCTCTGCGAGCCTCGGACGGGAGGTTCTAAGGAGAAAGTGGCTGCCACTGACTTCCAGCGTGAGTTCCAAAGGCAGAGAGTTCCAGAGAACCGAGGTTTGCACAGTGCGCCTCATCTTTCCTGAGACTCTACCATCTTTTTGTTTTTCCCTCATTTGGTTCCTACCAATCAAAAAGTCAAGGTGGATATTACAATCTTTGCTTGGGGGCATAGAGGAGAGGGGTGTTGAGCTGGAGACCTGTGGGAGCCCGTTTTCAGGTTCCTCGTGGCTTTACTCAGCAGGTTCACATAGAGAGGATGATTAGGATCACGGGCCTGAGTGCAGGTGTCTGGGATGGTCTGCACTTGGCTGTGCTGGGGGAGGAGGTCTTTTGCTCCACCCCTTGGCGTCTCTATAAAAACCCTGGGGCAGAGACAGTCGGCCCGTTGGAAAAGGTTCCAGGCCCTCTCGAGGCTATCCTTTATTTTCTATCTGTTCATCTCTGCAATATAAATCCTTTTATCTATTATTTCCTGCTGCTCACAATCGAGAAAACTCTAGGGAACTGTGGGGTTGGTGGGTAAACGCCCCACAGAGACCATAACAGCAGCCACAGTGAAGCCCAGACCACCAGCTAAAACCCATCTCCAAAGGCCATCAACCATAGCCTGGTCCTCACATGAACCTAGGTGTCAAGACATATTGTTCAATGGTTCCCAAGAGCAGCATGTGACGTCAGAGGGGACATTCACTTACTTCCTTTCCTCCTGTACAGAGTTCGGGTGCCTCATCTCCATCAAAGCACAGCCAAATTTCTAGAAGTCAAAACAAATGAACAGAATGTGAAGAACGTATTAGTGGATGGGCACAGAGTCTGGGGCCTTAGCCGGTAAAAGCAGAGCCTGAAGCCTGATGAATAGGTATCAGGGACAGCCAGGGGCTGAGATGGGCAGCCAATGTCCCGGCTGCAGGTTCAGTGTATGTATGGGGATGGGGTGGTTCACACCCAAAAGGCGTGAACTCTCCACCCCAGTGTACGACTAAGTGTTGTGGTCTTTATTGTATGAAAGCACTACCCCATGCTCAGAATTGGAGTACCTCAAACACACAGCTCACCGTGTTTAGCCAGGAGACACTGATAGACAAAACCTGGTATTGTCCCATTTGCCCAAGTTGGATCAAATCAAATCCTGGCTCTGGGGCTCGGGGAGGGAGGGCTTGCTTCTGAGGGGCAGTTGTGGGGAAGGGTCCTCTGGGGGCTGGAACTCCACGCTAGGGCAGGGGCATTCCCTCTCACCTCCCCGTTCTCAGGGGGGTCTCCATTGCCAAAGGTGCTGGTGACCACCAAGACCAGGGCTTCGTGCTCCAGGTGCACAATGTCATACTCCTCCATGGACATTGCCTAGGTGGGCGGGGACATGGGAGAGGGGAGAAGTGAGTGGTGACAGGGAGGGGTGAACAGGGACAGGGATACAAGGAGCAAGAAGGTGAGCTAGTCTGAGCTGCCTCTGTGCTCAGGGCCAGTGTTCCTACTATTCAGTGGGCTCACTAATGACGCTTGCTGGCATGACATCTTGCTATGGCCACTGTGTCCTGAAGGATTATGGGAACCTGGGCCCTGGTCCGATGAAGTAGTTTGTAGGAGATTAGATCTTTATGAAGACCCCTGGACTATGTTTTCCTTGATTGCATATGTGTATGTGTGGTGTGAAGTGTGTGTGTGTGCACATATGTGTGTGGTGTGAATGTGTGTGTGTGTGGTGTGCATGTGTGTGGTGTGGATGTGTGTGTGCATATATATGTGTGTGGTGTGAATGTGTGCATGTACATATGTGTGTGATGTGAATGTGTGTGTGTGTATGTGTGTGTGTGAGTGTGCATGTATGTGACGGTCAGAGGTTAACATTGGGCATCTTCCTCCACTGCTCTCCACTTCATTTCCTGAGACAGGGTCTCTTAGTTGAGCCCAGAGGTCACTGATTTGTCTAGGCTAGCCAGCCAGCTTGCTCTGGAGAGCTCCCCTGTCTCACTGCGCATGTTCTGGGACGACAGGCAGGCCACTACCTGTCATTTACATTTGGGTGCTGGGCATCCAAACTCCAATTGTCATGCTTGGATTATAAGTGCTTTTCTGGCTTAGCCATGCACCCAACCCCATGTCCCCAGATCCTGGAGTCCTGACCACAGTTAGGGTAGGTGTGGTCTGGCAACACCTGACCAGGTTTGCCCAGTATTTTCTCTAATCCTGCCTCCAGTACCCCAAAGGCCCTGAGCCCCTCGAGGCTGAGGGGCCCATCATAGGGAGAGACTGTCACCTGCCTCTTAGCATTACTTGCACACTTCTCAAAGGACTTTCTGAGGAACCCCAGCCACCCCAGATGCTCCATGAGAACCAGGGATCTTGTTTGGGTCAGATATGTTTGGAAAATATGTATAGTTCATAATTTCCCAAGTTATAATACACTAGCCTTGCTCACCTTGGCATCAAAGGCGTGCTTGAAGATCTCGCACAGCGTCTTGGCATAGGCTTGTGATTTGCCTGTCTCCGTGGCGTAGAGAATGGTTGCTTTGACCCTCTTGGCCATGGCTTGCCCCATCAGCTTGGCTGAGAACTTGACGGCTCTGCGAGGGAGCAGGTGGAGAGAAAAATGGGGAACAGAGAAGGGACACAGGAGGCTAGGATGGGACTTAGGGACCCCTTGAGACACACAGCACCCTGGAGTTCGGAGGCCATATTGACTTGTGCATTATTTCCCCAGAGCAACAAGTTCTGAGGTCCAAGGTTGGCAACGTGGCTGCTGTTGGATGGTCGTTTCTAGTCCCGAGACCCTTGTCAGCAATAATCTCCCAGCCCTGAATTAGAGGGACTTTAGAGCTTCTGAGATAAGAATTGATCTCATTTACGTATTTAGTGTGTGTGCACGGGTAGTCATGTGCTTGTGCCTTAGCCCAGGCACGGAGGTCGGAGGTCAGCCTACCGAATTGATCCTCTCCTTCCACCGTGTGGATCCTGGGATTCCGATTCAGATCGTTAGGCTTGGCGGCAAGTGCCTTTACCCCCTGAACCATCTCGCTGGTCTAACTTCAATGGTTTTATTGTTGTTGTTGTTGTTATTATTATTATTATTATTATTTTAACATGCAGGAAGGAAGAACAAGACTGCTTTATTTACAAACATACATCCGGTCAAGCTTCTGCATGGAGCTTGGTGCCTAGCAGGCAGTATCTGGATAGATAGCAAATATCTCTCGAAAGACCCTGTGAATTTTTAAAGACCCTGTGCCTAAGCTGGGAGGGGTTTGACATCAAGTTTGAGAACTCGAAGTTAGGGGTGTAGGGGTGGCAGGGGAGGAACAGGCACAGGGGGAGAGAGAGAGGAAGAGGGAAGGGCAGGAGTGGCTGCTTACCACAGACTTGGCTCTACCTTGCTGAACCTGAAACTCCCCTCCCTGTTCTTACTAGGAATCTCCTGGAAGACAAATTCCTAGACATCTCCCACCTGAGGCGGATTGGCAGGAAGTTCATCATTTTATAGAATTGGGGAAACCACCCACACTGCAGGAAGCCTCTGCACTCAAGGGGAGGAAGGAGAGGAATAAAAGTGCCCTGGAGGGCTCCCCCTGGAAGGCTGGGAGCACGGAGAGCAGGGATAATTAACCCACAGGGTCTCCACCCTGAACTTAATAACAATGTTTCTTCCAAGTGCTTTTCTCTCCTGGCTCCTGCAGAACGGAACTGTAGACAAAGGCTCTCCAGAGACCGTTTGGGGTGCTCTGGAGGAGGCTGCTGGTGAGCTCTTAGTGGCCGGAGGTTGGGGCCAGGGAGGCACGAAGAAGAGAAAGGAGGGAAGAAGGGATGGATGGAGGGAGAATGAGAATATCTGCTAGGTCCAGGTTCATGGGATCAGGTACCGCAAGGTGGACGGGAGTCTTGCCTCTGGGGTTCCTAGTATAAATGGTACCTGCAGCACACCTGGATGCCACACGTGAGAGTTCTAGAACCGAGGGCATGAACACAAGCTAGCTTAGCTTGTATCGGTGTCTTCTGCAAACAGAGGTTTCTGCTGAGGGGTCAGTGGGGGTTTCTTTCTTGGGACAGACAAGAAAACAGCTGTTGTTTTCCATTAAATCATCTTGGTGGTGTACACCACATACGCCAGCTGGACCCTGGGTTAAAAGTGATTCCTTAGTGCCCTTGGTCCATAGCTTCCTCATCTTCCTTTTGGCTCAGTTAAACCTTATTATTATAATGATAATAATTAATAATAATAATAATTATTATTACTAAATTTTTTTTTAAAAAAGGGTCTTGCCAGGCGGTGGTGGCACACACCTTTAATCCCAGCACTCAGGAGGCAGAGGCAGGCCGATCTCTGAGTTCGAGGCCAGCCTGGTCTACAGAGTGAGTTCCAGGACAGGTAGAGAGAGCTACACAGAGAAACCCTGTCTCGAAAAACCAAAAAAAAAAAAAAAAAAAAAAAAAAGACAGGGTGTTGTTATGTAGCTCAGCTTGCCTTACCTATACCCCTCCATCCTCTGTGTGTGTGTGTGTGTGTGTGTGTGTGTGTGTGTGTGTGTGTGTGATGGTGGTGGAATGGAAATACCCACCACCGTGCTGGCACAGGGTACAGCACCTGCCTAGCTCCAGGTACCCCCAGCTTGTGAACAGATCCCTCCATCCCCCGGGTTCAGGGCACTCACTCTGCCAATTTCTTGAAGCCAATTGCTCGCCGCTTCGTGGGGGTCCCGTTGGTGCCCTTCCACACATGGGTGTTCCATGGGTCAGGCTGGGAAGAGAAGCAACGATACCAGTCATAGCCCTGAGGAAATTCAATCCCACCTGGAGATGCCCAGGGCAGCTAGGGCTGGCCAGCCCTCAGCCCTACAAGGTAGGGATTCAGCCAGGGATGGCCACAGATGTCCCTGTACAAGTCGATCGGCACAGCCTCCCCGCATGATCCCACCAGCCCTTCCCACTTAGCCCGGGTCCCATCAGACTCTGAGATAGGATCTAGCTATGTAGCCCTGGCCGGCTGCAAACTTGTCATCTTTCTGCCTCCTGAGTTCCAAGGTTCTAGGTGTGTACACCCCCTCCAACCCAAACTCTTCCTGGATAAGCACGTCCTTTTCCTGAATACTCATTTCCTGTCTCCGTAAGTCTCTCAGGCTACTGGGCACACGTGAGTCCACAGCACTGACCCCGATAGAGACGGGCCTCTGTGGGTTGGGGAAACTTGGCCCAGGGCAGGGTAGATCTCGGGGCAGAGGGGGAGCACGCAGGGCAGTGTGGGGCAGGACCTGGTATTCGAAGGATGGGGTGAGTCGATAGTTGAGCATCTCCTGGTGGAAGACAGGGGTGATGCTGCCCGACATGGGGGGCACAATCCACACCCAGTCGGCGGGGCAGCCCCCTCTGCAGCGGTATTCATTTTCCATGTGTTTGATGAAGGACTCCGTGGCTGAGTGGTGGTCAACGATGGTCACCTTGTCACTCTGCGGGAGGAGAAGGGACAAGGAGTCAGGAATGGAGAGAAGGTGGGATGTTTGGGAGCCTTCCTTACAGAGTCTGCCAAAGGGCCGCCTTGGGATGAGTCCTAGTTCTTGAAGTCTAACGGTACAGGACAAAGGTTCTGCTTGGTGCTAGTGTGCTTCCAAGACCTTCCTGTCAATCTTGCCCATCTTCCCTCCCACCTTTCTCTAACCCGGGGGGGGGGGGGGGGGGGGGGGGGAGGGGGCGGGGGCAAGCCTCAGGCGGGAGCTAGACTCTCAGGGCTTTGGTTTGTTTTTCTTATATCTGTTCACTTATTTCATGCTTTACTTATCTTCTGTAACTATTTATCCCAGTGAAATAAAATCCCCTCAACTTAGTTTTAAGGAGTGAGTTCGAGCTGACTGGAGATCAGAGGAGTGAGCCAGCGTGGAGGTGGGCGGACCAGTGTCTGGCACAGGCTGGAGCTGGCGGGCATGGATTCACAAGTTGTCGAGAGACACTGCCCTGACTCGGTTCCTTCCCTCACCTCTCCTATGTCCTGAGTGTCCCCACCAGGGGCTCAGTTCTGATCATTTCCACGGCTCCTTAATTCTCCCTGGGAGGTGGCCTCTTGCCCCGCCACCTCTACAGATCTCTGCACCATGATGTTTTGTGAGGTGCTTACTCTATTCACGTCTACCCAAGGTCTGAATGAACATGCTTGTCCTCTGTCTACTCACACTGAGGCCTCTGGCGCTCCCAGGATAGGACTGACCTCAAGTCCTGAAAGTGGAGGCTGAGATCCCCGTTAGTGTCTGGACAGCTGGAAGAATTGCCAGTGCCCACCTTGTGCTCAAAAGCAGCACTTTCTAGGTGGTATACTTCCCACCCATCTTACTAGAACTTCTTGTGGGGGTGGGGGCAGGGAGCTATGTGGCTGAGGGTGAGGTTGGGTGTCGTCCCTGTGATGTGAATGTCAGAGTCTCTAAGAGATGACAAAGCATGGAGATACCGCCCTCAAATGGCGGAATGGTGAGTGTCAAGTCCAGGGTTCTCTCCCACTTCTCTGTAGCAAATGTCTACCCTGCCAAGGCCCACAAGACAGGAAGGCATGTGGACAGGAAGTAGGTCACATTGACAGATGGAAGCCCCCTGAAGGTGATTGTGTGTGTGTGTGTGTGTGTGTGTGTGTGTGTGTGTGTGTGTGTGTATGTGTGTATTCAAGTGTGTAGGAAGGTGCATGTGTGTGTGTGTGTGGAGGTCAGAGGGGGACTTTCTTCAGATGTCTGTTTGAGTCAGAGTCTCCTCTTGGCCCAGAGCTTCACCAAGCTGGGCTAGGCTGGATGGCCAGCGAGGAGCTACGGATTTGCCTGTCTCTGCCTCCTCTATCAGCATTGCTGGGATTACAAGCATTTGTCCCCTCCATCTGGCTCTCTGTGTGCGTTCGGGGGGTTGACTTTAGGACCCCATGCTCTATGATATATTCTGACTGACCCATGTCTCCAGCTCCTGCAGGTGGATCTTGTTGGCAGAACCCTTGACCCTCTGTTTGGAGTTTCTAGAAAGTTCTTTCCCCCCTCTCTCTTTTGAGGCTTGAGCATGGCACTTAGCCTTAGGGTACCTGGAAGCTGTACAGAACAGCAATGTTGATCTCCACCAGCGCCTGGTCCTTCCACAGTGAGGACGTCTTCCTGGTGTCCAAGTCCATCTTCTTGGCTACTTCCTGGAAGGGTGAAGGAAACATAGACTCATGGGCTGGCTAACTCTGGATTTCAAAGACAGCTGTGTTGTGAGTGGTAGAGTTCTTTAATGATCAGTGAACCCATTCATGGGCTGGCTTACTGGCCCACAGGTCCCAAAGATTTGCTACTGACAATCCAGGTGGTAACCAAAGAGACATGGTTGGCCCTTTTGCCACCAAACTCATGTGCCAATCAACGGAGGAGACTGTGCAAATGCCTGACACTTGAGACCTGGAGAGCCGGGAGCTAACTGCTTTCTCAGCCAACAACACTCTAGCAAAATAACTTGAAAGAAATACGTCCCGGCATTAGTATTTGACATAACAGAATGAACAGCCCAGACGCAGAGGCCTGAGGCAGATTCCTTAATTAAAGTCATGCCTTTCCCTCTCTTTGTCAAGGCTAGTCGCTAGTGGGAGCCCGGTCTCATTACTACGCTCAGATGCCACCATCCCTCAATCTGGGTAAATTGCTCCTCAGCCCCGGCTGACATTGTATATCCAGCAGCTGGAATTGAAGGGCCGGGGTGGCAGAGCCTCTCATTTAAGTCATGAGGTGACTTGGAGAGCAGAGAGCAGACTTATTAATTCACTGTCCGAGGTGAAGGCTTTCGGTTTAGTTTGGATCAGAATCCGGGGACACCTCTGCAGAAAGTGAATGACTCCTGTTTTATGTGATATGCTTACCACCCTGGTCAATCTCTGAGATGGGGGAGGGTACACACAGCTGGGGCACTGGGCAGCTTTACTTTGATTTAAAGAATAAAAATTTGTTCAAAAGTGCCCTTTCTGACTTGAAGAAAAGCCGAACCACTTCCAGATGTTGCTTAAACTAAGATGTGGACGGATGTGCTTTTTTCTTCCTTTGGTGCCAGAGGTTTGTGTATACTGGTGTTCATCTAGTGGAATCTTCTAGGGAGCTGTAAAAATGCTGATACCCAGGCCATACCCCAGACCAATGGTGTAAGAGTCCTGTGGACTGACACCCTACCACCAAGAAACTCCGACAACCACTTTCCATAGTGACACCAGTGAACATTATTTTGTTTTTCATGTTTTTTAAACAGGGTCTCATGTAGCCCAGGCTGGCCTGGAACTTGCCGTGTAGCAGAGGACAGCCCTGAACTCCTGATCCTCTAGATTCTACCTCCCGAGTATGGGATTACAGGCGTGGGCTACCATGCCTGGTGACGCCAATGGGTTTTTAACAGAATAAACCTAGCACTTGGCTCTGAGTTCTAATATCAGCTCTTCAACTGATAGACTGTGTGATCCAAGCCCAGCCTTGACCTCTCTGTTTCTCTCTAACGGCTTTGGAAACAAGGTCAACAGTTGCAAATCATTGTTAGGACATTTGTTGACAAACAAAATACAACAAAAAATACAAGTCGGACTGGGGCTCTAGCTCAATGGTACTGAGATTGCTCAAGGACCTTGGTTCAACCCCCAGCATCACAGAAGCAAACAGAAAACCAAAACCGAACAAACTTAATAAACCAAGAGCCCCAATCCTCCAGGAACACACACACCCTGCATAGCTTCTTCTGCTGGCCCTCTACACCGAGCACTCCTCAATTGCATGGTCAGACCACCCTGGACCAAAATATTAGAAAGAATTGCATCTGTACAAAGCATGTGAAGCCATTCCCCCTGTCGCTGGTCCTTGAACTGTAGAGGGACAGCCCTTTATATAGTACCTACCCTGAGTCTAGAATCATATGCCAGCTCCAGAAGGTTCAAATATACGGGAGGCTCAGTGTAAATACCGCAGCATTTTATGTATGGGACTCGAGCATCTGAGGTAGGAGTGTGTGTGTGCACGCGTGTGCGTGTGTGCGCGCGCGCGCGCGTGTGTGCATATGTATGGGTATACACATATGCATACATGTGTGTGTGGTGCACACGCTATATATGTTCATGTAGAGGCCAGAGAGAAGCCTCAGGCACCAGTGTTGTTCCTTGGGGGCCATCTGTCTCATCTTCTGAGGCAGGCTCTCACAGTGGCCTGGAACTGACCAAGAAGGCTAGGCTGTCCGTCTAGCGAGTCCCAGAGACCCATCTGTCTCCACTGCCCTGGTCTCGGGGTTATACATACCCACTACCAATCCTGGATTTTAAAATGTGAGTTCTGGGGATTAAACTCAGTTTGGGTGGGAAGCCCTTCACCAACTGAACGGCCTCTCGGCCCCTCCGCAGATAGTCATAGCTGGAAGAGCCCGGGGAATCCTCTGTGGATGTGTCAAGGGAGGACTTCATGTGCAAGGTGCTTGCATGGTGTTCGTGGTGGAGGTGGCTGCGCTACTTGCTACTTCAACCATCGCTAGGAAAGACATAGGCGCTTCTGGCATTTCTAGAAGATTCACCAGGACTGCAGTTCTGTCCCACCCCTATCCAATCTCCCAGCCCCAAAGCTGCTGAGCAGCTGTCCACTGTTCCCGCATCCAGGGACCTCACCTCCAGGATGTTGTATCGAGAGTTGTCACAGTAGTCACGGACACCGATCTCTGTGCCCATGTACCAGCCGCTGAAGGGACAGGCGCTGAACTCCAGGCCGCCAATCTCGAGCAGCATGTTGGACACAGCAGGGAGGCCGTACCATTTGAGCCCCAGGTCTTTAAACCAATCGAACCTGCAGAGAGCAAATGGCCCCTGCTCAGCATGGAACAGTGTCTCCCGAGCATCTGGGTAACAGCATCCTCAGGGGATGCTCCAGGCCCAGTACCCGCTGGGACCATGCACAGAACCGGATTATTGACATCTCCACCTCCCCACAATCTCCTCTGTCCTATGCCTTCACTTTTAAATCTATGCTTGATTCCAAGCTTAATGTTTCTCGCTCTGGGAAACCTTCCCAATGTCCAGCTGGGTCCGGGTGACCTCACATTTCTCCTCTGCTGTACTCTGTTGGAACTGAGTGTTTTAGGAGTTGTTTTTCTACAGTCTTCTGCTCTTTGACACAAACCACAGAGGCAGGGACACAGTGGGCCCCTAACCTAGTGCCACAGCTGGATGGAGTAAGGACTGTAAAGACAGTTGAACAGGCCTAGAAATGAATGGAAGCCAAGTGTGCCTCGGCATCTGGTTGTGTTCCGATGTATCAGGAGCCCCAGGACAGGTGTTCCCTGTCCAGGGAAGGCTCAGGCAAGGCAGGTGGGGTACCAGTGCCAGGTTGTAACATTGCAGGTTCCCCCAGAGGCTTAGCCAACAAGGTCAGCACTGTTATTTGTGTATGGGATATTTTAAATGAAGCCACACTTAAAAAAAAAAAAAACATTAAAAAAAAACCCTTCTTTAAATAGGCAGGCTCCCTCTTGTGTGACTCACCTGTCATCACACCCTCATGGCAGGTCTGAGCTGAATCCTGTTTTTATTTTAAAAGTTGAGATATAGTTCATCATAGATTAAAAATAATTAGCTTGGTTTTTTAAGGTCTGTTTTGCACATTACTTAAATTTCTTAGCAACCTCCCTTAGGTTAGGCTCCAGTCTAGCACCTCAGCGTGGCTTTCCTTCATTCATGTTATAATTACATTTATTTACTTGTGTGTGTGTGTGTGTGTGTGTGTGTGTGCGCGCGCGCGCGCGTGTGCGTGTGAGCATGCATGCGTGCATGTGTGCATGCGTGCTCTAGAGGACAGCTTACAGGAGTCAGTTCTGCCCTCCCTGGTGTGGGCTCGGGGATCCAACTCAAGAAGTCAGGCTTGGCGGCAAGCTCCGTTACCGGCTGAGCCGTCTAACACCTCACCAACTAGCACATCCTTTACTCTTAAAGGGCACATGCCACCTGCCTCTCTGACCTTGATCTCCTCGCTACTTCTAGGCTCTAGATTCTGTCTGAACTTGGTTCACTCAGGGTCAGCCACTGTATGCAGCTTCCTCGATGGAATGCCCATGTCCGTAGTAAGACAGTAGGCTTTGGCTGGGCAAAGGGCAGGTCATGGAGTTGCTTAGGAGTAGACGTGTCGGATGGCTCAGGCTGGTTCAGAAGGACCCCTTGTCTCCCAGCCTGATAGCCAGGATGGGACCCAGGACCCTCTTGCTGTCTGTTGGGGTTGGGAGAACCTGGGGTGGAGATGGGGAAGGAGATGGACAGAGGAGGTTTTCGGGGGGACCCCCATCCCCAGGGCAGTTCCTCTTACTTGGGGTGCCTGATGGGCACTTCCAGCACCAGCTCTGGGGGGATCTGGAAGAGCTCAGGGTCATTGCCGTTGGCCTGGAGCAGGAGCGGCAGGACATCGAAGCGGCCTCTCGGGGCCTTCCAGCCCTGCTGTATGCAGATCTACAAACAGAGTCCCCCTGTCACATCTCTGCCCCTGCCCCTCCACATACAGCAGGCACAGGGGGCCGGGGCAAGCAGAGGTCCTCACACAAGCTCTCTGGGGCCTCTCAGTCATGAGAGGAGCTTAAAAAAAAAAATAAAATAAAAGCCTCCTGTACAAGCTCAGTCTGACCTCACCATAGAACCAGGGCAACTTCTCCAGGGGACACAGGTCAGCACTGTCCAGAAAGGGTCTCCTGTGCCTGATGGGCACACAGAGGGGATGAGGGCTGAGTCTGACTAACTGTGGCATCCCCCATGGGCTAGCTTTATGTGTGGTGTTAAGTGCTGTGAGATACAAAGGAGATCTCCAGTGCTGTGGCTCACTGTAGAAAACGCACAGCTGTTCACAGACAAAGTGAGACACAGGAGTCCAAGTGTTCTGGAGGCCTCATTAAAAAGAAAAAACCCAAGAAAGGAGGCTCATTTCATTAGCATACTCATGTTAAACTGTGAATTTTAAATCCAACTATGTACCTCATATGAATAATAATTCATTAACAATGGATTAAGATTTTTTTTTTTTTTTTTTTTGGTTTTTCGAGACAGGGTTTCTCTATGTAGCTTTGCGCCTTTCCTGGGACTCACTTGGTAGCCCAGGCTGGCCTCGAACTCACAGAGATCCGCCTGGCTCTGCCTCCCGAGTGCTGGGATTAAAGGCGTGCGCCACCACCGCCCGGCAGGATTAAGATTTTAATGAGACATTTGACACCAAAATTAAATAAAACATTTGTTCATTTACTAAATATATTAAAATCTATGTTTATAGAATATAATAAAGTCCATTAAATATCAATATTCATTTACTAATTGTATACATTTTTATTATTTGATTTTTATTTTAAGTGTTCTCTCTGCGGTGTGTGCATATTGTGTATGTGCTTATGTGTGTAGGCTCTCAACCTTATTTTATTAGAGAGGGTCTTTTTTTTTTTTTAAAAAAAAAACCTTTATTGTTTTTATTTTATGTGTGTGGGTATTTTGCTTGGGTATATGTCTATGTACGAGGTGCATCCCTGGTGCCTGTGGAGGCTAGAAAAGGGTGTTAGATTTCCTTGAACTGGAGTTATAGACAGTTGTGAGTCACCATGTGGGTGCTGGGAATTGAACCAGGGTCCTATGGAAGAACCACTAATGCTGTTAACCATAGAGCCATCTCTCCAGCCTTGAGGGTCTCACTGTGTAGCCCTGACTGTCCTGGAACTCACTAAGTAGACCAGGCAGGCCTCTGACTCCAGAGTGCTGGACCAAAGGTGTGTGCTACCACGCTGGGCTCTACCAACTTTTTTGAGACATGGCCTCTGGCCACACCTGGAGCTCGCAGGTGTGGCTAGATCGGCAGTCAACAAGCAGGATCCTCCTGTCTGCAGCTCCTCTGTGCTGGTATTACAGGCATGTGTCTCTGTGTCGAGCTTTCTGTGGGTGCTGGGGATCCATGTTCAGGCCCTCAAGCTCATGCAACAAACCCTTTGCTTACTGAGTCACCTCGCCAGCTCTATTTTGTTTTGAGACACAGTCTCACTATGTAGCTCAGGCTGGCCTCAAACTCACAACCCTTCCACCTCAGTCTTCAGAGTGCTGGAAGTACAGGTGTACACCACCATGATGCACAAAGAAGTGAGTCTATTTTAAATATGATATTTAGTAGTAAAATTAAATATATTTAATCCATGAGGTTTCCTAATTTATCCATATGCTAATTTGCTCTACCCTACTACTATAATTTCAAAATATACTCAATATAAGACTACTGATGAGTCCTTTCCCTGTTTGTTTGTGGTCATCTTGGAGATCTCTTGGTTGGGGTCAGCTCAGCTGTGTAGCATGCTTACAGGCACACATATGCACAGGCTACCATCAGGGACACGAAGGGCTCCACATAACAACGTGGCCAGGTTTGGGATGTTTCTGTGTGCGGTGTGAGTGGAAACAGAAGTCCTCCATCTTGTCTTCAGGAGGACACATCCTGGCCAGGGATGGTTCTGGACACAGATAAGGAAGATTAGGGCGCATGGTCATGTTCAGCTAAGCAGGAGCCAAGGTCAGCCAAGTACACGCTTGGCAGTTAGCGCTCAGCCAAGCAGAACGGAGTCTGGGGAGTCTGGCCCAGGCTCTGAGGGCACAGGTGCGGCTCCTGGTTGCCCTGGTTACAGTCAGTTCTCAGGATTATCACATTTCAATGAGAAAAGCCTTATGCATATGAAGCCAGCACACAGGGGTGGGGAGAAAAGCAGGGCGTGTGTGGGTCGAGTAAAGGGGGACCTGGACATTGGCATCTCTTTGCTGTGTAACCAGTGGGCACAGCCTATTTGGTAGAGTCTGTTCCCTGAACTGTGGGTCACTATGTCCGTATGGAAGGGACTCTGGGAAGGGAGATGGGCAGTCTTGGTTCTCTTGGTAGCTTTTGTCAACTTTGGTCCCCAGCACTGTGGAATGCAGATGCCTGGGTGAGTCAAGCTCGCTCCAGGAAGGACTGATAACTCAGACTTTTTTTTTTTTTTTTTTTTTTCAAGACAAGGTTTCTCTGTGTAGCCCTGGCTGTCCTGGAACTCACTGTTGTAGACCAGGCTGGCCTCCAGCTCACAGAGATACCCCTGCCTCTGCTTCTCAAGTGCTGGGATTAGAGGCGTGCGCCACCACACTTGGCTCAAACTATTGATCAACACACGAAAGGAGGAAAGGAGCCACGCCTGTCAGCTCAGGAAGGTGGCCAGGGATGTGACTTCACTGGACAACATTTCCCCTGGTGGGAAGCTGGAAGACCTTCCCTAGAGTCTTAGACATTCCTTCATTCATTTAATAGTTGAGGGTAAATTCCTTGGCAATAGACAAGACTCAGTCTATTCAACTCTGAAAGGGGGCGGAAGCGCCCATAGGGAGGGTTGTGTCTCGAGATTGAGGTTATGGGTGGTTATGTGTAAGAGCAGGTCTGAGGAGTGGGTCCTGTGTTCCTTGCTGGCTGGCCCCTCTGGGACAAAGCGTTCAAGTGGAAAAGAATGGGGGAACCAAAAGCCCAACCAGGGATGGGCTTGGTGCCTCTCAGCTTACCTCTGTAAATTGCACATTGGCTGGGTCCCCCAAGGTGGAGCCATCTGGCTGCTTGTAGCCGGCGTAGCGGATGAGCTGTGAGTTCCACACTCGGAAGTCATGCTTACCGTCAGTCCTCTGAGGGAAGATAGTGATGGCCGACCTTGGGAGAGGGGAAAGGACATGAGTCACCAGGGCAGGATTTGCCCTTTGGAGGACACAGTGACAAAGCTTGGGGATCGGATGTTCGGGTCCCTAGCTGTGGGAAAGGAGTTGAGTTACCAGCTCCTGCCACAAAACCCACAGTCTGTGCAAGGTGGAGGGTGGGAAACATATATCCTGGCTCAAAGTTGTGACCCTCCTACCTCAGCCTCCTGAGGGCTGGCGTGAGAGAGATGTGCCACCACACACTGCAAGGCATACGCCCCGCTGAGGGATGTGCCGCCATACACTGCAAGGCATATGCTCTCCTGTCTGAATGTCATGTTCCATCCTTCGTCTGAAATCCCTCTCTGCTGCCACAGGCTCACAGCCAAGACTGCGCTAGGTTCTAGCTCCATAAACAGCATTTGAGATGGAGCTCCCTGGACCCCGTTTTTTGAGCGCGTTTTGTAGGTCTTACTCTCCAGGCCAGGGGATGCAGCATTTGATGCTGCAGGCCACAGTGTCACCGACGCCAGAGAATGAGGACAGAGTCTGGGCTGAAGGCAACTCACGGAGGCAAAAACTGAGGCTCCGACATCTCTTAGTGAAAAAATCTCCGCACCACATGGGAGACAAGCAAGCCGCCTTCCCTCTGGCATGAAGACACGTGGCTATGTCTGTGCGTGGCCACCAGCCAGAGTCTGTTTGTGTGCACATACATTTAAGAAGCCTGTTGACAAACAGGCGAGCCGCACATAGCGAGTGGGGTGTGATACTCGCTCTCCTCGTGGGAACTGAGTTGGAGGGAGACAGAAGCACGGCCACGCCTCCTCATCTGCCTTTCTGGAGCTACCTGAGGGCAGTTGGAAGGCCTGTGCTGTTGAGTCACTCGCTCAGGCATAAACTATTTCGGCTCGCACCGTACGTCCTCCTGTGTCTGTGGTGTAGTTTTGAGACCCGAGATTTACATCTTAAGACAACAATCCTAAGTCATTATTTTAATTAGCTCTCCATGAAGCTCCTCTCCCCAAAGTAGATCGGTGAACACAGCAGAGGGGTGCTGCCGAGTGTGGGGTGACCCCCCTTCCTCTTGCCAGCTCACAGTGTCCCTTGAAAACCACCAGAAGAGCCCCTAAGCGACTCGAGGGCTTAGCCTTGGCAAGGCCTGCCATCATTCAGAGTTTAGAATATGCTGGAATCCACGCCGGAGGCAGACAAGCCCTCTCTGTAACGAGCTCAGGGCACCCCAGGGTGGGGGGTTGTGGGAATATCCCTGAAAAAGTCTTGGGTATTTCTGAGGCGGGACTGATTCTCAGCAGCGGGGAACAGAAGTCACCAGCAGGATTGACAAGTGCAGTCAACTGTGGATGGGGTCTCATCTGTGAGGGAGCAGCTGAGGCCAGTGTGGAAATCACAGACCAAGGTGCCTCCCTGCCTTAGCTGGCTCCTGTAGGCTATGCTCTTAGTGTTGCTCCAAGAGTCCAAGGTGGGGTCAGATGGGGCAGAACTGGAAGGCACAGTGTCCCGCGGAATGGGAGGCATCCACGGACAGCAGGGTGGGATGCTGTGAGAGCTGGCTCTACTTGGAAATGGGAGTTTATTATTATTATTATTATTTTTTCTTTCTAGGAATCCTAACTAGTTCCCTGTTCTCTCCGTGGGTAGCAGGGAACTACAGTCCAGTGAGACGCTCAGTTCTCTGTTGTGCTTTCCAGCAGAGGAGGAGCAGGGGAGAAGAATGCCAGGCTATTTCTGCCGTCTGGGCTGCCTCCCCAGAAGGGGACAGCCTTCTCTCCCGGCAGCTGAGCCATATCCAGAACTAGGACTCCATGCTGCAGGGACAGCACCCGCCCCACCCCACCCAGCGGGACAACTCACCTTAGGTTCCCTTTGTTGGTGGCGTACTTCACGTGGTTGCAGATGTAGTTGAACATGCCGTGGGCTGTGGTGCAGTCTCTGGCATCAAACACCTGCAAAAAAAAAGTGCATGGTGGGATTGCTGGCTGCAAAAAGTGCATGGTGGGATTGCTGGCTGCAAAAAGTGCATGGTGGGATTGCTGGCTGCAAAAGTGCATGGTGGGATTGCTGGCTGCAAAAAGTGCATGGTGGGATTGCTGGCTGCAAAAAGTGCATGGTGGGATTGCTGGCTGCCTCCTACCTCCCTGGCCGCCCCAGGGAGGGCTTCCTTTCTAAGGTACCCTGAACACACTCCAGCTGCACCCCATCTTAGATATCCAGCCCTGCTATTCTCAAGGTCCAGGCTGTATAATTTTGTATTGCCTTTTGGTTTTTTTTCCCCTATGCAAATAACTGAGGAAATATCCCCAAAGGTATGCATGGAAGGCAAATGACTAGGAGAGCGGGGTGGTGGAGAAAGGAGTGAGCTGTAATGGGCTCACTTGTTTATATTTTCTGTGGGCTCACCAGGCATTTCAAAACAAGCACACACAAAAAAAATCAAATAATCTAGAACAGAGGGTGGAGGTGGGGCCTCATGAGACCCCACTCTGCCCTGAGGAGCTACTGGCAATTGATAGCTTCTTGCTTCCTTTGGTAGCATCGCACTGGAGAGCTGACCACGCCCCAGTGAATAACCCCAACCCCTCCCCCCCAGCTCACGCCAGAAGCCCAAATCAAATCAGTGGGCCACAGAACATAAAAATAAAATATAAGACATGGACAGAGAAGAGGACCAGCTGGGAATGTGAAGGCAACTAGAGAAGGTAGTGGGGAGTGAACATGATCAAAATACATTATAGAAATGAAATGCTATAATGAAACCATCAGGATGCAGAATATACGCTCACACAGCCCATTGAACAGAAAGCCTTGATCCTACAAACCAACCTACTTGTAACATTAAACTACTCTCTAGGACAGACTCATGCCAGGGACGCAGAAGTGAACACCTTCAGGCAGGTGCAAGGAAAAGGGAGTGTTGGGGTCTTCGGCAAACAGGACAGCCTGGATCCTACCAGGAGGCGTGGCAGTGTCATTCACTGGAGAGCCGTGTTCCGGTAGACCTCCACCAGACTGGATCTCCTTTGAAGCTCCCTCTGCCCCCTTGGCTCGCTCCCTCCCAGAGGGTCTCCCAGGCGTCTGAGTGTCACCACCTACCTGCAGCTTGGACCACTGGATCCTGCCCACACATCGAGCAGCATTCCGCCAAGCGTGCTTGGCGCCGTAGATGAGCTCGGTGTCCTTGAGCTGGTAGGTGCTAGTGCTTTCAATCTCCTTATTCACCTCCTCCAGCCTGTCCATGTGGGCCTTGGAGCCAAACCTAAGGGAGCGGGGACAGAGAGGGGGCCGCAATGTGATGGCTTGGAAGTGTTCCATGTGTGTGTATGTGTGCATGTGTGTGTGTGCATGTGTGTGTGTGTGCATGTGTGTATATGCATGTCTGTGTGCATGAGTGCATGTGTATGTGTGTGTGTATATGTGTGTGTGCATGAGTGTATGTGTGCGTGCATGTGTGTGTATATGTGTGTGTGCATGTGTGTATACGCATGTCTGTGTGCATGAGTGTATGTGTGTGTGTGTGTGTGTGTGTGTGTGTGTGTGTGTGTACGTGTTAAAGGTTCGAAGCTCTGCTACTAACAGGTGAAGGAGCCTTTATGAGGTGGGGAACAGTGGGTGTCTTTCTCAATCTCTCTCCTTCCTTTTTGAGGCAGGGTCTCTCACTGAACCAGGAGCTCATCAATTTTGCAAGGTTGGTGGTCCAGTGAGCTCCAGGGATCCGCCTGTCTCTACTCCCCCCGCAGTAGAGATGCAGACACACACCAACATGCTCTGTTTTCACAAGAGTGCTGGGGATCTGAATTCAGGTCCTCACACTTAAACAGTGAGCATTTTCCCACTGGTCCAACTGCCCAGGCTCCTGTACTTGCCTTTTAATGGATGAGTAGTATTGGTCGAGAAATTCTTTGGCTAGTGGGAAGAGCTGGTCCTTGGTGTGGACGTCTTCTGGCTTCCGAGTGTGCTGGGATGGCAGCATGATAGAGCCCATGCAGATGTGCTCTGTGCACCCTGTTTCCTGGGGGCCAAGAAGGAGGTAAGTGAGTGTCTGGCTTCTCGACACCAAGGTTAGCAGGTGTCATGACTGAGGACCAGGGTCTGGACTCACAGAAAGCTTGACTTGGCATTCTATTCCAAAGGGATTTCCCAAGCCAGCTTCAGATCATTGCTGGACATGATTGGTTGAAGCCCTTGAGGAACTGCCCAGGGTGTTTGCACTAGTCAGTTAGGAAAGGGGCCCTGCCACTGGAACACACACAGCCACTGTGCAACAGCCTAGGGTCTATCTGCCTCTGACATCTCTACCTGAATCCTCTATCCTCTATCTGTCAATCATGTACCCATCTATCACCTAACTACCTATCATCTATATATTATCTATCTATCTATCTATCTGTCTGTCTGTCTGTCTGTCTGTCTATCTATCATCTATCTGTCATCTATATATTATCTATCATCTATATATTATCTATCTATGATCTATCATCTATATATCTATATATTCATCTATTATCTATCTATTAGTCTATCATCTAGGTATCAATCATCTACTTTTAATTTTCTATCTAATCTATCATTTATCATATGTCAATCATCTATTATCTACCTATCACCTATTTATCATCTATTATCAACCTATCAATAATCTATCAATCATCTATCTATATGTCTGTCTACCTATCCTCTATCCATCCATCATTTATTAACTCTATTATGTATCTACTATCTATCTACTCAAAATTGACCCATCCATTAGTTATTTACTCATCTATTTATCATTGAACATCTCTCTCACTATCATCTATCTGTCTGTCTATCTATCTATCTATCTATCTATCTATCTATCTATCTATTATCTATCTTTTTATCTGTCTATTATCTATCTATTATCTATCTATCTTTCTATTATCTATTATCTATCTTCCTATCTATTATCTATCTATCTATCTATCTATCTATCTATCTTCTATTTTTTCGTTTTGAGACAGTGTCTCATATAGCCGAGGTTGGCCTTGAACTCACTATGTACCTGAGGTTGGCCGTAAGTTCTTGACTCTCTGCCTTTACCTCTCAAGTACTGAAAATACAGGTGTGTGCCGTTACACCCATTTCCAGAGAAGCTTTTTTATTCTATGTTGATCAAAGAGAACTAATAATGACATGGTCATCCTCATCTCATCATCTGTTGTCGTCGATGATATTATTATTATTATTGTTGTTGTTGTTATTATTTACTACTACTACTACTACTATTACTACTGCTGCTACTTAGACAAGGTCTCATATAGCCCAGGCTAGCCTATATGACCAAGCCAAGGATAACCTTTGAATTTCTAACTCTGTCGCCTCCACCTCCTGAGTGTAGAGATTACAGTCACGCACCACCACACCACTTGTGTGCTGGCGTGTAAACCCAGGGCTTTGGGTGTGCTCGGCAAGCACTTTAATCAAGCTCCCCTCCCCCCAGCTCCTAATAATGTGTCTGAACACATCCTATGGCAGATTGATGTCGAAGGTGGCCGTAGCTCTTCCCTTCCGTGCACAGCATCCCCTGTGACGTGATTCTACCACACCTCTCCCGAGATGCAGTCGGCCCCTCACCCCTTGGATCCGGTTGCTTTGGACCCATAGAATCCAGTAGGAGTGACCCTGGGCCGTGTGCCAGCCTAGGTCTCAAGAGTCTTGTATGCTAACGGAAAATAGAGAGATCTTGCGATCTTCTGCAGCCCTGGGGGTAAGCCCAAGCTTGCTTGCTGGGAGAGGAGAGGCCATGTAGAACACAGTCACATTCTGCCAGGGCTATCCTACAGCAGCCTGACCTGAGCTGTCTTCTCGAGTGCCTGAAGGTGCATGAGATAGACCCCCATCAAAATCAACCACTTCTTGGCCAGGTCTGCAGAGCCACCTGGCTAGACTGTGGACTTTAAAAAGTAATACATAGTAGTTGTTTTCAGCCACTGAGTTTGAGGCCTGCTTGTTACAGTGCACTAGCTGACAGATACAACACTCCTTCAAGTGGCTCACTTTTTTTTTTAAAAAAAAAAATGGAAGGCAATGGGTTGGAATGTTGAGTATTAAGAATGTGGTAAAGAACAGAGGCCACGGTGTGAAGCAAAGGAAGGGTTGGTTCAATACCCCATCCGTGATCACACTGTAAGAGGCAAACGATGTGCAAGGATCCTTACATTCTGCTGGGAGCAGGGTGCTCACACATAAAAACCCATCAGTGGGGCATCCATGGAGGTGTGAGCCCAAGCCTGCCGACCCTCTGGCTGTCACAATGTGGGTGGGGATTCTGGCCTCTCATGGGGGGAGCTTCAGGTAGTGTTGATCACATTGCCACGCACAGAACCCCCCATAGGTAGCCCCCCCCCCTTGTGAGGTGGGTCAGTCCCAGCACTCACCAATGTACTCTTGAGGTGCAGAGTGTCAGTGAGGACCACATCTGTCTCCCAGTTCTTGACCTTGAGGAAGCGGGGGGCACCTGGAAGGACTGCCATTCTTGGTAGGGGACTGTTTCCCCGAGGCAGGGGGCTGTAAATGAGAAGGAAGTGACATATGAGACTTGCAGGCTTTCCTCTTTCTAGAGTTTTCTCAGGGTCACCCACTACCTTCACAGAGAGAAGGCCCCAACCTTCCCTGGGTGTCTGAGGTTCCCAGGAATGAACAGATCTGCCTATGCAAAAGACACACAATGTCATGGAAAGATGTTATGGATTCAATCCTGGGATAGGGGGCAGAAGGTCATAGACCTTCAATGTCTTTGCCACAGAGTCAAGAATATCTAGAATAGACTATACATTCTTTTTTGTTGTTTATTTGTTTGTTTTGAGACAGGGTTTGTCTGTGTAGCTTTGGAGGCTTTCCTGGTACTTGCTCTGTAGCCCACACTAGCCTTGAACTCACAGAGATCCGCCTGCCTCTACCTCCCAAGTGCTGGGATTAAAAGCATGTGCCACCACTGCCCGGCTCTAGACTACACATTCTAATATCTAGAATACCGCATAGAGACCCAGTGAACGTTTGTTGAATGAATAAATGACAGAGAAACTAGCAGCTATTGAGTAGTTGTGGTCCTTAGAGTTGTAGAAACTGGGTCATTTGCTTGATGGGGACACCCCCATGGGAGAGGCAACCGGGGAGGGAGTCTGAGCTGTGTGACTCACGCATAGGCAAGTTCTAACTCCCAAGTTCTCATGGCCACGTTTCATCTTAACTCAGAACTCATGGCCAAACACTCTCAGGGAGCAGGCACTGGCCAGCTCAGCCTTCTGAAACAGGAGAGAAAGCATAAACAGATACAAAGACGATATGGTGGCAGGTGGGATGAGAGTACAGAGGGAGGGAGGGAGGGAGGGAGGGAGGGAGGGAGGGAGGGAGGGGATGGAGCCTGAGTGGAGGAGGGAGAGAGGTGAGCGCGAGGGCCTGTGGTCAGGATGAGTTTGCTAAGTTTGAAGGACCAGGGGGCTGCGGAGCTGACTCAGTTGCTTCACCAAGCACACAGACCTGAGCTCGATTCCTGGGACCCACGTGAAAAACCCAGGCATAGCCATGTGAGGGGAAGAATAGAGACGGGAAGGTTAAAGGTCAAACCCATGGCTCACAAGCTTGGAGGGGCTGAGGCAGGAGAACAGCTATGAGTTAGTGACATGACAGCACTGGCAGCCTGAGTCTTTGAAGACCAGCATTGCTTTCCTCTCTCAGTCCTGGGTGTCACTCTGGGCTGCTTGCATTGGTGCCCTGGAGGCTGAGTGACAGCAGGAATCCCGGAGGGAACGGTGGACATGATGCCCCATCAGGGTGGGAGGGCAGAGGTTCGGAGTGTGGCGGGGAAGGAGGACAAGGCGTAGGGTGTGGCTGGTGGAGGGGTGCCTCAGCCCTCCCCACCAGGCAGCAGAGAAACAAGGTAACAGGCCAATGGGAGAGCCTGCATAGCACACCAGACACCTTGCTGGGGCTGCTGTACTTGGCTTTGATGTTTTAATTAGCCACCAGTGACAATGGATGACCTGGGAGGGGACAAATGAACAGACAGAGACACGTGTAGCAGACAGGGGCCCCGCATACAGGACACACATGGCTTTTCTGAGTGGGAACCAAGGTCTAGGCTCAAAATGCAGATTAGCGTGCCCAGGACCATGAGGCTGGAGCGGGCACATGTGGATTGAGCTGGCGGCCACACTTGTCCTTTCCTGGCTTTGTATCCGCTGTAGGATGATGGAAGCTTCTCGGTGTCGGGGGTGGGGGGGTGGGGGACACCTGCTCTAGCTGGAGGCTTGCAGAAGTGTGAGAGGAGGCATTGTAATGATTTTTCTGAACTCACTCTGCCAAGGGCTTTGCTGAAGCCTGAGAGAAAGGCCTGGGGACTCAGGCTCCATGGAGGCTGAGGGACCCCACACAGGTGGTAATGCTCGCCCTGTAACTGGGGAACAGGTATGACTCAATGGCTGTCCTGAGGCAGGGGTCTGGGCTCTGTAGCCTGTGTGTTTCTGTAGAGCACATTTTTCCCATTTTTCCACAGTTCAATATAAAAACCCACACAAGAACGGTACTTTGTATTTCATGAATGTGATACAAAGCTCAAGTTTCAATGGTAAGTTTTTCACTGGTCATCCTGTTGCCTGTTTCTTTTGTGAGGGACCAGAACTGAACCCAGGCCTTTACACACACTTGGGTGAGTGTCTCCCACTGAACTACATCCTCAGCCTTTGACACAATTCTGTTACGTTTTCCAGACAGGCTTTGTACTCATGGTGTAGCCCAGGTTGACCTTGAACTTGTCATCCTCCTGCCTCAGCTTCCTGAGTAGTTGGAGACATGCACCTCTGCCATCAGCCCTGACCTGTTCAGAGCTTCTTGTACACTGTAGTGTCAGTGAGTTGTAATTATGACAGAAACCAAGACTGGAGAGTCCCCAAAGCCAAGGATGTCTCCAGTTTTGCCACTGGCCTATTTTGCTCAAATGCCATTGGATTGGAGATCTTTCCAGAATTTCTAGGAAACAGCCCTGTGTGCCCTGCTCTCCAGCAACCCTGGCCACATGCTAGACATCTTCACAGCACTTAGCACAGCCTGCAGGGGTGTGTGTGTGTGTGTGTGTGTGTGTGTGTGTGTGTGTGTGTGTGTGTGTTAAAGGTCAGAGGACAACCTTGGGTGTTATCTCAGGCACTATCCACCTTATTTTGAGACAGGATCTTCTATTGGCCAGAAACCCACAAGTAGCATGGGCTAGCCAGCCAGTGAGCCCCAGGGGTCCACCCCTCTCCATTTCTCCAAGTTACAAGTCTAAGTTAAAAGCATCATGTCTGACTTTCTCCTTTGATCTTAGCATGCTTGAAAATGTGGAGTGGCCTAAGGACTCTGCATAGCCAAGGACTCTGGTAAGGTCTTAATTTAGGGAGGATAGAGAAACATGAAGCTGGTTGGCTGTAGCCAGGGTAATAGAGGTGCCTGGACTCTTTGTGGGGTCACAACCTGACAGACCCATCTTAAAGTGAAAATACCATAAGAAAAAAATTCGTTATGACACCTAACCCACGGGCCATCCCGGCTCAGTAGCGAATCTCACTGGAAGAGTGCCGGGTGTTTCTCCTTGTGATTTCTCACCGACAGGGAGCTGCAGCGATTGGGCTGTGTATTCTAGCATAACCTGAAGTCCTATTTCTACAGAATAAATATTGCTTTCTCACCATCGTGAAATGCTAAGGATCTCAAGGATTGTGGGAGGGAGTGGGGGAGGGCTGAGAGTCTTGAAGACGCTTTCTCAACACTGTGGTTGGTGGTGGTGGGGGAAGGGTGGAACAGCCCGGAAGGTAGATCTTCTGGAAGTGGGACTGGAAGAGGGGAGCCGGGCTGAGCCTGGTGTACAGGAACAGCAGCCGAGAGTCTGGGGTGTGAGAAAGGCCAAGTCAGCTGGGTGGCTTCCTGTCTGGGTCATAGATGTCCTGAAAACTTGATGAGACACTCTCAGACTCTTGGGAAGCATGGGGGAGAATGTGGGAGCTGGAGGGAGGAAGTGTTTAAGGTATAGGAAGCAAGAACCTCAATATGACAGGAAGGTGTCAGAGCAGGGGCCAAGGACCTGTGTGTTCCCAATAATTGTGTTTCCTCAAATCCTTACATCGACACCCCAAAGCCCTGTACCTCTGAATGTGACTGTGGTGGTCACTTGAGAGGGTCTAGAATCACCATTAGAGACAGGCTCCTGGGCATGCCAGCAGGAGAGTTCCCAGATTAAGTTCACTGAGGTGAGAAGACCGACCTCTGACTGTGAGTGTCACGGTCCTATGGGCTGGGGTCTTGGAACTGAATACAGAGGAGGACATGAGCTGAGCTCGCGCGTTCATCTCTCTGCTTCCTGACTGTGGATACAATGTAACCAGCTGCCTCACACTCCTGTCGCCATGCTGTCCCCTCTACCCTCTAACCGTGAGCCGGAATCAACCTTTCCTTCCATGGGTTGCTTTGGTTGAGCATTTTGTCTTGGTAACAAGGAAAGGAACTGATACAGTACCCCAACTGAAGACAGGGTCTCTATGAAGGTAACAAGTTAGATTTCAGTCACTATGTAGTCTCTCACTCAACATGGCTGACGTGACGTAGAAAAAGGGAATTCAGGGACAGACACTCCCTCACCCAGAGAGAAAGCCTTATGATCATGAAACTGACTATTACCCGCCACAGAGAGAGGAGCCATTCCGCTCACACCTGGACTTTGGGCTCTCTCTGTCATAACCATGACACAAAGCACCAGGTTGTCAGGACTGGGTTATGCAGCCCGGGTAAGCGAGCCCTGGAGCTGAGCCCAAGCTTGCGCGGAGTCAGCCAGCATCTCCCTTCTTCCTTGTTGGCACCAGCCACGGCTGCTCTGTGACAGCCCTGCGCCAACCTGCCTCCTCTGGACTTGTCCTGAAATGAGGACAGCGAGCCAGGCATAAGCTGGGCAGCAGGCCACCACACCACAGGGGCTAGACGCCGCCTACTGTGATCTTCCCGCAACCCTGGGCAACGCCTGCTCCCACCTGTGGGGACGACTTCTTCAGGAGAGCCAGCCTAACCCAGTTATGGTGGTGGGGCACCCACGCCACGAGCACATTGTTGCTTGGAGCATGGAACCAATTGTGCTTAGGACCCGAGAATGGTTTCTGTGGGGTAATGCACAAAGCATTGTGTCCAAAGTGATCTGGTCCCTGTGGTGACCCTATGGATGCCAGCAACCGTTCACTCTGTTTCCTTTCCCCATCCTACCATGTTTAGTCCATGGGGGTGGGGAGGAGGAGTACCCAGGAAGCAGACCTGCTCTAGCGGAGGCAGCTCAGACCCCTGAGATGAAGAGACCTTTAAACTAGAACGTGAGCCAGGGAGGGATGGCCCAGTTTCTGAAAAGCTGCCTGTGCAAGCCTGAGGACCTGTGTTCAGATCCCCAGCACCCACGGAAAAAGCCAGGGGTCACAATTCGTGCTTGGAACCCCAGCCCTGGGACAGAGGACAGGTGGATCCCTGGTGCACTCTGGCCAGTTGGTCCAGTCAAAATGGGTTCAGTGAGAGACCCTCCCCACCCCCCCCAGCTCAGAAAAATCAAGTGGAACCACCCACTGGGGCACGAACAACCTACTACAGGCAACATTAACTGGGTGATAAAAAAATAAAAACCACAAAAGGACATGAAGTTGGGAGGGAGGCAGAGGGTATGTTAGGGTAGGGACAGTGAGGAGGGCTGGAAGGAGGGGATGCAGGATGGGTATGACCAAGATGTACTGGATACGTGCAAGGAATTTTTGAAAATAAAAAAATAGAGAATGTTGAAGGTGACACCTGGCATTGACCTCTGACCACCATGTCCACACAAATACATGTGCA
Source organism: Peromyscus californicus insignis (assembly GCF_007827085.1). Taxonomy (NCBI): domain Eukaryota; kingdom Metazoa; phylum Chordata; class Mammalia; order Rodentia; family Cricetidae; genus Peromyscus; species Peromyscus californicus. The sequence continues at coordinate 8,227,011 of NW_026294540.1, read as the reverse complement.
TATGCATCCACACATGTGTACCTGCACGTGCATGCCCCCCCCCAAAAAAAAGCTAGAAAACTCACATTGACCCCCATTCTGGAGAGACAGCTGGATAGTTGTATGTTCCAAGACAACCCTGAACTTGGCCCTGTGACCACACCACACTAGAACGGCTATGTGCCCAAGAAATTAATTTTAATAATGAATCCTGTAGATACCTGTGGCTCATTTCCACCGGGTCTTGTCCTGCGTGTGAACTTGCTAAACACACATGTGTTTAGTCTTTCAAGTATCTAGGGAGCATGGGGAAGCAGAGGAAAGAAGGGAGGGATCTCTAAAGCTGTCAGGATCTCATCGGGAGGTCAAGGGGCCTCAGCTATCAGTTGGGAAAAGGGGTGGGCAGCTCAGCCTGAGCTAAGGTTACAGGAAAAGGATTTTGATAGAGTGCCACACAGTGACTCAGTATTGAGAGAATTCTCCCTGGCTCCCCATCAAATGCCATGGCCTGGCTAGGTGGGACAGCCTGCACCGAGAACACTTGCTGTGGAAACAAACCGTTATCAGAATATGTGGAAGTTCCCACAGGGCTGAACCCAAACACTGGTCTAAGGGCATTCAAACCCCATTTCCTGGCTCCACTCTGGCCCTGACCCCCAGACAGCAGGACTTGGTGTCTTTGTGTGCATGTGGGGTAGGTGTGTGTGCGCGCTGCGCGCGAGTGCGTGCGTGCATGTGCACATGAGCGTTCTATATGTGTGCTTGTGTGTGCACATGTGTGGCATATCTCTACCTGTTTGTACATGTGTATGTGGAGGCCAGAGGCCCCTATTGGGGTATCTTTCTCAGTAGCTCTCCACTTCACGTTTTGAGACAGGGTCTCTCACTGAACATGGAGCTTGCTGGTTAGTTAGACTGGCTGGCCAGTAAGCTCTAGGAATTCTCCTGTCTCTGCCTCCCCAGTACTGGGTTACAGGTGTATACTCTGTTGCCTGGCATTTTACATGGGAGCTGGGGATTTGAACTCAGCTTCTCATGCTTGTGCAGCGAGCATTTTACTGATGGAGCCGTCTCCCCAGAGCTGGTGACAGTCTTTTGATTAAGGGACCTATAAAGACCAGGGATCACCAAACAGATTGCTTAGGTAGAGGGGCGGAAGGCATTGACAGAGACTATATTCTGACACCCGGTATAGTGGATAGAAGGTCTTGTTCAGAAGTTTCTGGAAAGCATGGTTTTGAAGGGTCCGCTTCTTAAGGGCAGTGGGACTCAGCGTGGGTGAGCTGAGCCAAGCAAGATGGGGCATGTGAGTCAAGTGTACTCTGTGTGTGTGTGTGTGTGTGTGTGTGTGTGTGTGTGTGTGTGTGTGTGTTGCATACACTTGAGTGTACAGGTCACATGTTTGTGCCTGCTGAGGCCAGAGCAGGAGGCAGGGCATCAGGTGTTTTCCTCGTCACTCTATGCCTTGTGCCCTTGAAGCAGGGTCTCTCCCTGAGCCTGAAGTTTACCACATTGCCTAGGCTGGCTGGCCAGCAACCTCTTGAGATCCTCCTGTCTCCAGCTACCAATGCTGGGGTTACAGGCATGTATAGCCCTGCCTAGCTTTTTATGTAGGTGCTGGATCTGAACTCAGGTCATGCTTGCCCAGCAAGTGCTCCTACCCACTGAGCCATCTTGCCATTCCAGTCTCCTTTGTACTACAAGTTATCTCTAGAACATTACCCAAGCAGTTGCACTGCTACATTAGGTAGAGGGTAATAAAAAGAATCGTCATACAGTATAGATGCAATTTTGTGAGTATTTTTGGTCTGCGCCCCAGTAAATCTAAGGGTAGAGAGAGAGAGAGTCAAGGCATACATGATGCAGACTGTACTACCCTGGAGGGGGCTGGGGATGAAAAGAGATGGCAATCCTGAAGTACTCAGTACAGCACTGGCAATGCTCAGTAAGTACCAGGCCCGGCTGCTGTGGTTACTGCCATTATTCCGTAGACGAACCCACTTCATCCCCCCAGGAGATGATGAGCCCCTGTGATGAGGGGGAGGCTCAGTTCCATGCTAACTAGTCATCTGATGGAGATCACCAGTGGGGACCGGGCCATCCTGGTCCCATCTACAGCACTCTTGGCTACCATGCTGTGGTCAGAAAACCCTGGGCTCTAATGGCTACACATCTATCTCCATGGAGGTGGTGTTAACCACCACGGCTGATATTTTTATTTCGACATCACTAACAAGCCTGGGTCAGGGCTGACTAAGGGTCCCTGCTGTCACAATGGGTTGGAAGCTGTGAGGCAGAGAGTCTGCTCTATCCCTCTGCTACCCAGGCCCACAGGGCAGCTGTCCCTCTGCCATTCAACAGAGCAGGCCCCAGCTCTCAGAGACTCCCCTGCAGACTAGGGAGTGTGGGTTCAGGAGCCTGACCCCCTCCTGCCTTGTAATTTGGAGCTCCCCAGAGGCCAACGTGCTGGTACTTGCTTGGAAATACAGAGGAGCTCCACAATGGATTCTGACATTTTGAAAGCAGCCAGGAAGCCCTGGGTCCCCAGGGAGAGGAAATGCCAGCTCCTGGTGAGGTGAGGGGTGGGGAGGGAGTCACAAGAAAGGGCACTGGAGTGACTATCTAATCTCTTAAAACCAGCAGGAGGCTGGAGACAGGATGGGGTGCTGGGAGAGAGGGGCGGACCCCAGGGGAGAAGTCACTTTGGCCTGGAGTCTTCCTTACCTGTGCACTGTGGGTTGGATGAGTGAGTGACTGGACTCTGAAGGTGGACATCTGCCTCCAGACAATGTAAAGTTACTTCTCCATTAGGAGAGCAACTGGGGCACGCGAGAGACACAGATAATCAATGAGAGCGGGCGTTGAGAAGGGCTGGGTTCCACTCCTAAGGTTCTATAAGAGCATTTCGGCTTCACGGGACGCGGCTCCCACAAGCTCATGCTTTGAACCAGTTGGACCCCAGCGGGTGGTGATGTTGAGAGGCCTGGAGCCTGGCTAGAGGAAGTGAGTCACTAGGTGATTGGCACTGAGGTGGTAGCTGTGGCCCCCCACTTCCTGTTCTAGCTCCACGTCCTGATCTGCCAAGATATGAGCAAGCAGCCTCACCCTCCTGCCACCGCGGCAGCCAGGATGGCTCCCCTCTGTTCCTTTCCTGTCATAACGAACTATACAACCCCTGAACTGGGTAAAGAAAATAACCTCTCCTAAAGCTGCCTGGGTCAGAAACTGTCACGGCACGGAGAAAAGAACAGAGGGCGAAGGGACCAGCAGCAGGTCTCACGTTATTTATCTGTTGTAACATTTTACATATGATGATTATCATATATACATACAGAAGGGCCTTAGCATGGTGCCTCAGGTGGGGTGAGCCTGAAAACTAACAGCTGAGATCCAGTAGAGAGCCTCAGAAACGCAAACCCACAGCTTGTCAGCCATCATCATTTGTTTTTACCAGACAACTTTTTATCTACTTTATGCTAGGCAAACTCCTACTTGATCTTCAAAGCTCAGGTCCAGTGGTACCTCTTTGATGAGTCACATAAGTTCCCACAGCACCCTGTTTAGCGCTAAGCACACAGTGGATATATGCACTTGGCCACTAGGCTCTTGAGGGCAGGGAAGGTGGAGTTTGCTTTTCTCTGCTTCTACCACAGGGCTATGCACATGGGTTTCAAGGAACTACAGGAAGCAGCTCATTCCGCCTTCCATCTCGGGCCAGAGGCAATTTGCACTGAGGATGTGCAAGACGAGGTCCACAGAAGTATCACCAAAGACTAGAAGCTACAGGGTCTCTGGCCCTCCTCGCAGCTAACCAAGACTTCCAGCAAGAGAAATCACCACTATATAGAAACAAACAGCTCAGCTTTCCCAGACTGATTCAAGTCTGGCACCTGTGTGCCAGGCTCTCCAAATTTAAACTAATTACGAGCCCCCAAGGATGGTGGCACTCCGTTCTGGGCCAAAAGTGTAGCCTCATCTTTTCTTTAAAAAAAATAAATAAATAAATAAATAAATAAATAAATAAATAAATAGTGCTGTGAGTTAGGAAGTTCTTTCTCATGTCTAGCCTGTATCCTCCTTGCTTTCTTCATACTCTGTGCCCCTTTGCCCAGTTCTGGGGAGGGAGAATACAGACAGCTGCTCGCCCTCCATGGTCACCAGTCTCTTCCTGACTTGGGAAGCAGACAGAGAGGTCCCTCTTTGCAGAGAGAACAGCACTGTCTGTCTGAGGATGTTCACAAAAGTAGCCGGTGAAAGTGGCATTGCAGAAAGCCACTGCTGGCCAAAACACAGAGAACGCCTGACTGTGGGATGCTCCATCCCAGCGGACACATCTGTAACACATCTCTCCACCTAAGGCTCAGGGAGCACCACCAAAGAGGAGCTGAAAGATTCTAAGAGCTGGAGGACCAGGGCACCTGCATCTTCTAGACATGGCATGGAGGCTGCTCCCACAACACCTCAACTGTATGGCTCCCTAAACAAGACCTGCACAGTAACAACACATGCCGATGTGGATGGGGAAATCTCACAAGGACCCGCCCCTATGTGAGGAGCTACCGGCCCATTCATAGCTGCCGAGAGAGAGAGAGAGAGAGAGAGAGAGAGAGAGAGAGAGAGAGAGAGAGAGAGGAGACTCAGTCTTCTCTAGGGACTATCCCGGACAGGTGACCGAGTCAACCCTCAACTCATGTACGTACAGCAACACTGCACGGACTCAGCGTGCGTGTACACACACACACACACACACACACACACACACACACACACACACACACACACACACACACACACAATGACTAAAGAAGAAATCATGAGGCTGAGTGAGCGTGGGGGAAACAGGAGGAGTCGAGGGGGGAGAGGAGGGTAGGAAATGATAGAAACACAGCCCTTCCCATTTGAAAGTCTCCAAAAATTAAAAAATAAAATAAAATAAAAATTGTTGGTGAAAGTATGAAAGAGAAAAGCAAATTGCTTTGGGAAAGGAGGAGGCGGGCTTTAGCAATCAGGTGAGATGGCTTTGAGCAGCCTCTGGAAAGGTGGGTGTAAGAGACAGTCCACATCATACAGGACCAGTTCTTTATTGAGTTGCTCCACAAGAAGGCCTCGGGGGCAGGGATGAGATACCAATGGGCCACAGGGCTGCCTCCTTATCTCTGGAGTTGGCAAAATGTACCCTAAACTTGAGTCTCAAGGAATGCCCTTGCTCACTCTGTGTCTTGGGGATTGAACACAGAACCAAGGGAATGCCGGGAAAAATGCCCTATTATGTCAGCTATATCCATGGTGCTTGTTTTTCTTTTTCTGGAAAGGGTCACACTGTGTAGCCCAGGCTACCCTTGAACTCGCAACCCACTACCTCGGCCTCTTGAGTTTGAGGTGACAGACTGCCACCAGCATGGCCAGCTCCTTTCAGCCCTGTTCCTGAAGGCGATGTGGAGCCTGGCTTTACAGTCGGTGGGTCTGGGAAGATCGTGTACATCAATGGTTTGGAGTTTTCAGGAACGGATTGTGCTGAGGTTCTGATGTGAGGGGTGGAGTGGACCCAGCCCCCTCACTGCTGGTCTCTGGGTCAGTCTTTCAGACAAAGCCACTTGGTCATCTTACTGGGTCCTCAGTGCTGAGCACCCCTTTCATCCCCTCTCATACCACGCTGGCTGAGAAGCCCATCCCCAAATCACTCCTGCTGTGTTTTCTGTACTGAGCTCCACCCCTCTAACTAGAAGATCAAAGTGATTTTTTTTTCAAATTGCCACTTTAAACAAGGTGAACAGCATGAAAGGGAGTGGCCACAGCCCTGCTCTTGCTCAGACTTTGCCAGGGACTTCCAGTTATTTCTAGAAAAGTCAAGAATGCTTCTGCTTCTTCCCAAGACTTCCCCCTTTAGCCAAACTCCAAGGCTGCCACCAACAGGGGATTACAAACTCCAACGGCAAACCACCAAAGCAGGCTGGCAATGTCTAAACACTGCATTTGGGTATACATTAAGCACATAAGAATATTCCTCATTTCTTATCTTTCTTGACACATAGGAACGTCTTAGTCAGTTTCTACCCTTCATTTATAAAGATGTGGCTGAGGCAGGAGGATGGTAAGGTGAAGAACTGCTCAGGCTGTCGAGTGAGTTAAAGGTCAGAGAGGGTAACTTAGTGAAGCCTCATCTAAAAAAAATTATTTTAAAGGTGGGGGGAAGGGCTGGATGACTCAGAAGCCAAGAGTAGGCAACACATTTGCAGAGGACCCATGTTGGAAAGCTCTTCACTGCCTGTAGGTCCAGTTTTAGGGGATGTGAATCTCTGGCCTCTGCCTCCCAACTGCAGAGATTACAGGTGTGCACCACTACACTGAAGTTTGTAGTTCCTTTCTTTATTAAAAATGAAGCTATGTGAACTAAAAACCTTCCCAAGGCAAAGACGGACAGGAAGTGGCGCCTCCAGCCAGATCCAGGTTCGGCCACAGTTGGTCGGGTGTACAGTCCGTTGTCCTAAGAGAAGAGTCTGATTTTTAATTTATTGTCATGGTTTCAGAGGTTTGCACAAAAATAGTGATGTTTCTTCCTTAAAACATACACTATTGAACCATATGTGAGCCTATCTTATTAGGGAGTGTCTTAGTCACTGTTCTGTTGCTGTGAAGAGACACCATTACCAAGGCAACTCTCAAGAAAGAAAGGATTGAACTGGGGGCTCGCTTACCTTTTCAGAGGTTCAGTCCATTTTCATCATGGCAGGGACCATGCAGCCAGTGTGGTATGAGAGGGGATGAGAGGGGTACTGAGTACTGAAGACCCAGTAAGATGACCAAGTGGCTTTGTCTGAAAGACTGACCCAGAGACCAGCAGTGAGGGGGTTGAATCCACTCCACCCCTCACATCGGAACCTCAGCATAATCCATGACTGAAAACTCCAAACCATTGGTCTACATGATCTTCTGACACATAGACTTTCCTTCAGACACTTTCTTCTGAACTCTGTAGATACCTGAGCTCATGTGCACAATGCCCACACACATATCCACATAACTAAGATAATAAAAATGAATCTTAGAAAACCCCCAAAGAATGGAGAGATAGCTCCATGGTAGAGTATGCTGTGGGATGTTCTGTATGGCAAATGTGTTGCTGATTAGTCAATAAATAAAACACTGATTGGCTAGGCAGGAAGTGTAGGCGGGACAAGGAGGAGAATAAAGCTGGGAAGTGGAAGGCTGAGTCAGAGAGACACTGCCAGCTGCCATGATGAGAAACAGCATGTGAAGATGCCGGTAAGCCACGAGACATGTGGCAAGGTATAGATTAATGGAAATGGATTAATTTAAGCTGTAAGAACAGTTAGCAAGAAGCCTGCCATGGCCATACAGTTTGTAACCAATATAAGTCTCTGTGTTTACTTGGTCGGGTCTGAGAGGCTGTGGGACTGGCAGGTGAGAGAGATTTGTCCTGACTGTGGGCCAGGCAGGAAAACTCAAGCTACAAGAGTACCTGCCTAGCATGCATGAGGCTGTGGGTCATCCTAGAACCCCCAAAATAAAACTAAACAACAACAGTAACAACAAAGGGATACAAAAAGATTTACCCCCTATCCCAAATGTAAAAATAAAGATAACAGTATTGGTATGCTAATAAATGATAACAGACACTTGGTCTTGAGGAGATGGTGGCAGTCATGGGTGGTAGGGATAGTTGCAGAGTCTCTGTAAGGAGGTTGGCTTACGGAGACTGCTGTTACCCTGTGGTGGTTTGAATAAGAATAGCCTCCATAGGCTCATTTATTTGAGTACACAGTTGCCAAGGAGTGGAACTTTTAAAAGGATTAGAAGGATTTGGGGGTGTGGCCTTGTTGGAGGAAGTGTGTCACCGGAGGCGGGCTTTGAGGTTTCAAAGCCCATGCCAAGCCCAGAGTCTCTCTCTCTTCCTATGGATCAGGATGTAGCTCTCAGCTACTGGTTCCAGTGCCTGCCTTCATGATGCATGCTCCCTGCCATGATGAAAATGGACTGAACCTCTGAAAGGGTAAGCGAGCCCCCAGTTCGATCCTTTCTTTCATGAGAGTTGCCTTGGTCATGGTGTCTCTTCACAGCAACAGAACAGTGACTAAGACACTCCCTAATAAAATAGGCCCACATATGGTTCGATAGTGTGTGTTTAAGGAAGAAACATCACTATTTTTGTGCAAAACTCTGAAACCATGACAATAAATTAAAAATCAGACTCATCTCTTAGGACAACGGACTGTACACCTGACCAACTGTGGCTGAGCCTGGATCTGGCTGGAGGCACCACTTCCTGTCCGTCTTTATCTTGGGAAGGTTTTCAGTTCACATAGTTTCATTTTTAATAAAGAAAGGAACTATAAACTTCAGTGTAGTGGTGCACACCTGTAATCTCTGCAGTTGGGAGGCAGAGGCCAGAGATTCACAAGTTCTAGGCCAGCCTGGGCTATACTTTAAAAAAGCCAAGGGCTGCTGACATAGTTCAGTGTGCAGAGCTTTGTACTTGCATAGCCCCAGGTTCCATTCTCAGGACTTCATTCTCCTACAACAAAAAGAAATTATGAAGGAGTTTTTAAAGGCCACAGTAGTTTGTTTTCTTGTCCGTGAGCAGGAGTCCCCAGTGTTCCAGTAAGGCCTTGGTTGGTTTGTTTTGCTAGGGTGGACCCAGGGCTTCCTGCTTGTTAAGCACATGCTCAGCCACTGAGCCCATCCCAGCTCCAATGTGGCTCTGATTTTTGAGAACAGTTGAATGCAGTTCATCCACAAATATTCCTGGGCGTCACCGGCTGCAGGAGAGTCAGTCAGTGGGATCGTGGAATTCCCCACTGCCCCTTCTTCCTCCTTAGCCATCAGCAGCTGCTTCTGCTGTGGCTCCGGCTTGGCTCATCCGCCTCTGAAGCCCTGCAGAAAGGCTTGGCGTCCTGGCTCAGAGGGACTGAAAGGCTCCATTTCTATTCAGGTGCCGAGAAAAGTGGGTACCACCCCTCTCTTTCAGACCTCCCATGAGTCACCCCACTCTTGCTGCTGTGGGGTAAGGGTGACTGGTAGGAGACATGGGCTCTTTCCAAGGGTCACCCTGGCCTGGCCCGTCAGCTGCCTGGGCAAGAGAGAAGTGGCTGCTGGTTGGCGGCCAAGCTGAGGCACTCTTAGAAAGGGATGGTGACTCAGCTGTCAGCACACATCTCAGCAGATTGGCAAAGACTGAAATACTTGGGAACAGATGGAGCTGGCGAGGCTGTGGGCAAACAGCCCCCCCGCCCTGCTCCTGCCACTTATCTGGTAAGATGGGTACTGCCACAGGGTTGTAAATGTAAATGACTTTTGACTCAACCTTAACACTTCTAGGAATTTTTTTTCTCTCCTAAGTCCGCTCACATGCCAAATGAGGTATCTATACAGTGCCACAGGGGATGGAGCTGCTGTCACAGCCAGAGAGTGGCCATAGCCCAAGTGTCCCGTATGAGGACTTATTCAATAGAGGACGGCATAGCCCCACACTGGAATATTATACACTTGTGAAAAAGAACCAGGCCCTCTGTACTGGCTACTTTTATGTCAACTTGACACAGGCTAAAGCTGTTGGAGATGAGGGAAGTTCAATTAAGTAAATGCTTCAATAAGATAGGGTTGTAGATGAGCCTACTGGGCATTTTCTCAATCAGTGATTGACATGGGACGGCCCCGCCTATGGTGGGTGGTGCCACCCCTCGGCTGGTTGTCCTGGGTTCCATAAGAAAGCAGGCTGAGCAAGCCACGAGGAGCAAGCCAGTCAGCAGCACCCACCCCTCCATGGCCTCTGCAGCAGCTCCTGCCTCCAGGTTCCTGCCCTGCTTGAGTTCCTGTCCTGACTTCCTTCAGTGATGATGGATTATGACCTAGAAACTGTAAAGTGAAATCAACTCTTTCCTCTCCAAGTAGCTTTGGTCCTGGTGTTTTTAATCACACCAATAGAAACCCTAATTAAGACACCTCCCCCCTTTACCTTCTCACAGGGACTTATCTCCTAGACACGTTAATACGCGAAAAAGCCAAGCCAAGTGCAGACACAATTTCATACGAAGGCATGAAAATAACACAAGTGTCATTTGTCTCTTTATACACGAGATGTTAGAACGCACAAAAAACAATCAATACTGTTGGTCTCTATGTTTGGTGTTAAGGGGAAAAAAGGTACTAGTGAGGATATTTGGTGGCTTTAGATTTTTTTTTTTTATATTTTCATACATAGCTTTAGGTTTATACATTTATAAAAATATTCAGAGTTTTATATTTTCCACGTCTTTAGAACATGGACCACAAGTGCCCTTCCTGGTAGTAACGGGAATGTAAGCTGTGGAAAAATGGCAAGTTCCCAAACACTGCCAAACACCACACACCCAGAATTGGAGCCGGTCCTCGAACCCCAGCCCCAGCCCTCCTGGCTTAGCCTCCAGGCCAATGGCTCTGGGATGCCATGCTCCCCTCCCCTCTCTCACCCCCACCCGCAAGGAGTTGTGGGAACCCAGGACGCTGCCAGTGAGGTCCACTTACCTGCTCCTTCTCTGAATACGGATTGTTGAGGACCACAGGGACGTTGCCCTTCCCCCACAGGTCATTGAAGACTCGGTCATTGTCACCGCCCAGGGGCAGGGCTTTGGGTGCCTTGCCATCCAGGTCTCTGAAAGGCAAGGGCAGGGGAGGGGAGGGTGAGGAAGACTGATAGCAGGGTGGTAGCCTTGATCTGGGAGCCCCATGTGTGTAGAGAACCCCGGCTCACTTGTAGGTCTCTCTGTGTAGCCTGTGGGCCCACACATCTTCATCAGGGACACCGTCCCCCACCCCCACCCCCACCCCAGTGCCACAGGGAAGGCAGTTCTGGGCTTGCGTGCAATGTCTGTGGCTTCAGCATGGCTGCCACATAGACATCACTCAGCCCTCCTCCCACTTCCCGGGGCGGAGAATCTGGCATCTCCCAGGTCTGTCAGCATCACTGTCATCAGGTATGTACTGGACACCCTACCCACCCAGGACAGCTCAGGATGAGGGAGGTAGGGCAAAGGATAGACGGGAGTCCTGCAGGCCGGACCCAAGACTCCTCATTCTGATCTTGACCAAGGTTTTGAGCGTCTTTAACAAGAAATCACCAGCATAGGGGACAGAGCAATGAAAATAATACCACTCAGCATGGTGTCTAGAGTTAATTAGCATTCACCACATGTCAGGCACTATACGTGTGGTTCATGAGTGTGTGTGTGTGTGTGTGTGTGTGTGTGTGTGTGTGTGTGCATGTAGAGGCCCGAGGTGAGGCTCAGGTGTTATTCCTCAGGAGTCATCCAGCTTGCCTTATGAGTCTCTCACAAGTATAGAGATCATGGATTTGATGGGACCGCAGAATAGGAAACTCCATCCATTCCCCTGCCTCTGCAGCTCCAGTGCTCAGGAGCCTTCCTTCATGTGGATTCTGGGGACCAAACCCAGGTCCTCATATTTGCAAGGCAAACCCTCTCCCAGGTGAATGGTCATCTCACCCCTTTGTGTGTGTTTGACTCATCTAACCCTTGAGATGGTCCATGGGGTGGGAGCAAGGATTAGCTGCCGCCATCACACATTCACAGATGGTGAGATGAGAGACAGAAGTGTGTGTGTGTGTGGGGGGGGGGACTGTGGAGGTTAGAGCTGCTCTCAATGCCAGAGTCCAGGATGAGATGAAAGACAAGCCTCTGGCCATGCTGGTGGGGAATTACCTTGGCTGGGTCAACTCATACGGAAAGACCCATCTTGACTGAGGGCAGGACTGTAAAAAACAACTAAAGAAAGTGAACTGAGGCCCAGCATTCATCACTCAGTGTTTCCTGACAGAGCACACAATGTGACCAGCTGCCTCAAGCTCCTGCTGCCTATGATGGACGGCAACCTAGAACTGTGAGCTACAGACCCCCACCCCTTAAGTTGCTCCTGTCACATTATTTTATCATGGCAATGGGCGAATAACTCACCCAGGGGCCAAGGTCCCAGGTGGTCAGTGGTAAAGCCAAAGCTTCCGGCTCACTGCTTGCATTTACTCTGAAGTAGAGGCTCCTAGGGCTGTCCTTATTCACCACCACCGTCACCACCATCGCCACCCTCAGAAACAAATCTCTGGCTTTCCTTTCTCATCAGGAGTAACACTACCACCAGTGACACCCTCACTGTCATAATCATGATCTTTGTCATACTGTCACCATCACTATACCATGACCACCATCACCACCACAGTCACACATCATTACCAACATCAACATCATTACCATCATCAACATAACCATTCTTGCTATAACCATCACTATCGCCACGTCATCGTCATCATCATCATCATCATCATCATCATCACCATCAGTGCTATCTAAACCATCACTAGCATCACACATCATTACCAACATCAATATCATTACCATCATCAACATAACCATTCTTGCTATAACCATCACCATCACCACATCATCGTCATCATCATCATCATAATCATCATCATCATCACCATCAGTGCTATCTAAACCATCACTAGCATTTTGACCATCACCATGCTCATGACATCATCATTACCATCATCACATCACCATCACTGGTACCCAAACCATCATATCACTATCATCTTCATCATCACCATGGTCATCATCACTATCATCGCCATCCTCACTGTGCGGTGGCTTGAAAGAAAATGGCCCGCAAAAGGAGTGGCACTATTAGGAGGTGCGGCCTTGTTGGAGGAGGTGTAACACGGTGGGGATGGGCTTTGAGGTCTCCTGTGCTCAAGCTCTGCCCAGTGTCACAGTTCACTTCCTGTTGCCTGTGGATCAAGATGTAGAACTCTCAGCTCCTCCTCCAGCGCCATGTCTGCCTGCATGCCACCATGTTTCCCACCATGATGATAATAGACTAAATCCCTGAACTGTAAGCCCCACAAATTAAAAGCTTTCCTTTATAAGAGTTGCTGTGGTCATGGTGTCTCTTCACAGCAACAGAAACCCTAAGACATTCATCATCACCATCATTGCTATCTAAGCCATCACTGTCATCTTGACTATCATCATCATCACCATCATTGCTACTATAACCATCAACGCTACGATCACCATGACCATCACCATTTCCTCGCCTTCTTCACCATGACGACGACCACCACCTTCGCTCTAACCACTACCAGCATCACAATAAGAATCACACGAGAAAGGTGAGGTCCAGATACAGAAAGCCATTAGCTCATGTCACACAGTCCTCAACCACAGGCTTGTGCCTGACTCCAGAATGGAATCGCTAGCATGGGAAGCCCCATTGGCTTCCTGCCCTTTCTTCTGATCGGCCCAGGCTAAGGCTATGCCAGCAAGGCCCTATAGGGTAGCCAGCCTCACAGATGAAGACTGGACCACGTTACCCAGGCGCCTATGTCACCTCTGTCCTTTCCTGTGAGGGCTGCTCTCCTGTTCCCCTCTATTTATCTACCTTGCATCCAACTGCAGATGTACTTTATTGTCATACCCCATCCCCAACTTCAAGCCACTCAGCAACTTTGTGTCCCCTGTGGGTATTGGTTGTGGGCATGGGGGCTGTCCCTTGTCTAGCTCTCTGTGCTAACCTTCTTAGCTTTGGGGACTCCCCCCACCCCCGACCAGGTCTGTGTGGATTGTCATTTGGGAGGAATCAGGAGCTGGGAGGCTGGTTCTGGGTGCACGGCCCTGAGTGATTCCGCTTCGCACTGCTCCGATGGGGCCAGCCCACGCCTCCGAGCTGGGTTTCTCCTGGACCCTCCGGCCCATGGCTCAGCCACTTTTCTTCTTCTGCTGGGTGAGGATTACGTCATCAGAGGGAACATTCTGTCTCACCCTCTTTAAAATGTCACCAAAGCGTCCCTAGAGTGGTTCTCGATGGCCAGCATTTCCCAAGTCAACGGACTACCTGTGCAGCAATTAACGAGGGAACGGGCTGTGGAGAGCCGCTTCAAATGTCACTCAGCTCCATTTCAGCTCTGTTGTTCCTGAGCTGACGGCGTCATGTGACCACAAATGGGGGCCTCAGCAGACAAAGGAAGAGGTTAATGCATTTGGGGACGTCTGTAGTGTACCAGGTACTTGTACACAGTTATTTCATCTCATTTCAACAGCCATTCACTGCTCTTGGTTTCAGACGAGAGAGCAGAGCCCAGAGAGGTGATGTGTGTTCCCTAGAGGCCCACAGCTTGAAGCCGAGGTATAAGGCGAGGTCTGGTGGCTGGCTGTTAGCTCACATCCCTTCTGAGATTACAAAAAGGGCCGGGAGTGGGGAGGAAAGACAAGTTAAGATACTTGGATTCTCAGCGACAGGTGACAGAGCAAGAGCCCCAGCATTTGTGAGGTCCATCACCTAGGCAACTGAGGTGGGTCCTCTTGTGGCCTTGCAGGAAGGAGCTCACAGGTTTAACATCTATTTATTTTTGTGTTTTTCCTCCCTTCCTTTCTCCTCTTCCTTCTCCTCCTCCTCCTTCTTTCTTCTTCTTCCTTTTCTTCCTCCTCCTCCTTATCCTTCTCCTCCTCTTCTCCTTCTCTTTCTTCTTCTGTTATGAACAACTTTGTTCAAAGAATGCACTTGGATGGGTTGTCTAACACATGCTGATTTTAGAATCACATATGATGAGCAGGAGATGGACATTTTTAGTATGGAGCCCAGGGAATGTCAGAGCTGAGCTATCTGATCTCCATGAACTCAGGACAAATTCAGGAGTAGACCCCCTGACCCCACAGCCTGTAGGAGAGGAGCTGTGGAGGACCTGGTACCCCGGGGTTCATCTGCAAGATGAGGGCTCTTGAAGCATCCCATGGGGTCTGCTCACAATGGCACCCAGGTAGCATCCACAGTGGGGACTGGGTAAACCAGGTCTGTCCCTTGGCTTTGCTTATTAAGTCAGGTGAGTCTGGACATGGAACCAGCCCCAGTGTGTCCCTTGTCACATGAGGACTAATGACAGCATGGATAATGACGGAGCGAGAGAACCCTCCTGGCACGGGGCTGGGGGAACCGGCTAGTGACTCTCCGACACTCTCCATCCTTTGTTCACAGCCTCATCAGATGGGACAAAGAGACTTCCAGTCCTTCAGGGTCTTGGTCACTGTCCAGGTGATAGTCAGCCACGATGGACATGCTTTCCGCCTGGACCATCTGATATGGTCACTAGTCACACATGGCCACTAGACACTTCTGAAGTACAGGTGTGCAGTCAATATGGTTAGATTCCCATAATTCCTGACCCCGATCTCCACTCTCTCCTCCTCTGTGTGCCCTTTTGCCCACCCCCAGTCGAGTGCTGCCTTTGCTCACCCTTCAAAGCCTATGGGACACCCACCTCTGCTGGGTACTGCATGAGGTCATGTGTATACAAGGCCCAGCACACAGTCAGCACAAACAAGACACTAACTACAATGACGTTCCTGAACAACCAAGGAAGCTGCAGCTCAGAGAGATTGGGTCACTTGTCCAAGGGCACATACCCAGTGAGAGAAGTTTGCAAAGCTGTTTTTTTTTCTCTTAAACCTGGGCATCCTGGGGTATGGGGGTTACACAGCAGACTCTGGAGGTGCATCTGGCTAAATCACATACTCATGAAGAGTTGTGAGCATTTTCTCAAAAAATTAAATTAAAAAATATATTTGAGTGTATGAGAGAGAGAGAGAGAGAGAGAGAGAGAGAGAGAGAGAGAGAGAGAATGAATCACAGCATGTGTGTGGAGGTCAGAGGAAAACTTACAGGAGTCTATTCTCCCATAGCCTGGCGATCAAACTCAGGTCAACAAGGCAGCAAGCACCTTTATCCACACTGCTGACTTGCTGGGCCCAGAACTTTAAATTAGGTGCTAGACACTCCCTGTTAACGAAGTGAGAGCATTGACTCCATCCACTGGGTAAATGCAGGCTTGGTGATGGTTTTTTATTTCCCCTGTGGGTGGGGGTCGGGGTGGGGGTGGGGATACTAGGAGCCCACTGACGTAGGTTGTCTCTTGACTTCTGGCAAGGGCAGATGAATGACTTTATTTGGTCATTACTCATGGGTCCAGGGCCTGCCTGCCCAGCTGCTTCGAATTGCCTTGATGTAGTTGGAACTGTCTGGGCCTCAACTGTGGAGGTGTGGAGCCAGAGACCTCCTTGTAGTGGGCTTAGTCCCAGGCCTTGAGGGTTGGTGAGCTTCCTGCCTCATCCCGTGACACACCTCATGATGTGACAAAGATATCCGTGGACACTGTGCTGAGATGCACCCTAGCTACGCACTATGTCAGCATCCTGAACCTGGCGGTCTTCAGCACAGGGTATTTGGGAATCTCTCACAGAACGCACAGACGGGTAGCCTAGTCTGACTCCTCAGAAAGTTCAAATGTCAGACCACCGGCCAAGCCTGGGGACCTGGCAGGGAACAGGTGTGTCAGGCCTGTGTGCCAGGCTCTGGGAAGGTAGAGGCAGTTACCAGACGATGGGGCTATTGCGGAGCAGCTGGCCTTGGCATAAAGCCTGCCCCAGCTTTCCATGGATGTGTTGGCTAACTCGTTCCCATCCTCCTTGCCCTGCGCTAGCTTTTCATTGCTACCTCGACCTGGTCTCAGACGCTGGGGGCCGAGTTAATACAAAGACCCCATGTTTATGGAGGTGGGATGTGGCAGCCTTGGCCAAGCTTTCACCTTGGTTTCAGCAGGGTGCTGTCACCCTGATGGGGAGGTCTTGTTAAACAAATTCAGAGGTTTTTCTATTTTGAGACAGGCCAAGGCTGGCTTTAAATTCACTGAGTAGTCAAGGATGACCTTGAACTTCTGAGCCTCTTGCTCTACCCCGAGTGATAGGATTACGGTATAGGTCATCACACCTGGTTTACAAGACATGGAGCTGAAGCAAGGACTCTGCGCATGCTAGGAAAATACTCTACACCCTCAGTCATTCTTTTTATTTTTTCAGACAGCCTTACTACATTGCCCAGGCTGGCTTCAGAGTTGCCACCCTTGGGCCTCAGCTCTCCTAGGTCTTGAAATTACAGAGTAGGCTGTAAAGTTTGCTTTTGAGAACAGGAATCCTACAAGGAATGCTGAAGATGGGAAAGAGAGGTGGGGCGCTGAGGCTCGGTCATCACCGTGACTCTAATTAGTGATACCCTCAAGATGGGCAGGACCCTTAAGCCTAAACCTGCAAGAGTAGGTAAGTAAAGAAATTGGGGGTAATAGGCTGGGTTTGGATGTCAGAGGACAGGAGAGTTCCTATGCGTTGACGCAACATCCATCCTGTCCCACTTGGAGTGTGTGAACAGCCAGCCTGACTGGATACACAGCACAGATGCTCTCAGTATCCTTAGGGGCTACGTTTCTGAAGAACAGTTATGTCTGGAAGGTGGTTCAGTGAGTAAAGTACCTGTGTGCAAGTGTGAGGACCTTTGTGTAAGCATGAGGACCTTAATGCAAGTCTGAGGACCTGAGTTTGATCCTCGGAGCTCACATAGAAAGCTCCTCCCACTGTTTACCCTGCATCCCTTAGAGCCTTCCTTTACCCCTTTGAACCCTTCATGCTGGTCCCTGCCTCAGGATCTCTGTTCCCACCCTACCTTCTTGTCAGGCTGCCCTCATCCCCAGCTTTCACATGACTGGCACCTCTGTCTTCCCCCGCCTAACATTCTCCTCACTCCTGAGCAACTTCCCCCCAAATCTCTGGCCTATTTCCTCCCCTGGCATGAGTCACTGGGAGAGATGACGGCAAACGTCTATTTGTCTATTCTTCATGTCTCTGATGTGACTCGGGGAGGGGAGAGCTCCCCCAGCAAGTCTCCAGCTCTGAGAGCAGAACCAGGGGCAAGAGTGTGTTTGCTCAAAACTTCACTGGGTGGAAGGCGGCGAGAAGCCCGCTGGGGACAGGTCAGTTTTGAGGAGGTAAGACACGTGAGTGAGTTCTTCCACAGCTCATTCAGGATGAAGGGCTGAGTGTCCAAGTGACAAGACAGAAAGGGGGCAAGGCAGGGAAGGACAGATTGGGGAAGACATGTGTGTCTGATGAGAGGAAGAAGGGAAGTCGCTCTGGGTTGTGGCGGGGAAGTTTGTGGGAGAGCTTTTGCAGTCCCATTCAGAGGTCTGTGTGCAACGTGCACCAACCCAGGCAGCCTGGAGCCAGCCCAGCTCAGGGTCACTCTGAGGTCACACATGCTCTCTCTCTCTCTCTCTCTCTCTCTCTCTCACACACACACACACACACACACACACACACACACATGCAGGTGTAAGCAAGAGGACCTGTGTGCAAGCGCAAGGACCTTCATGCATGTGCATGTGTGTGTGAACATGTGTGTGCACGTGTGTGTGTGTGTGTGTGTGTGTGTGTGTGTGTGTGTGTGTGTGTGTGAAGGTCACTGGGAACTCTCCAATTAAGCAGGACCTGCTGATCACTTTCCCCACTGAGCATCTCCTCTGCCCCATCTTGGGTACCTTGGTAAGCAAACACTAATGAACTACATAAAAACAGGCCAGTCACCTTGCCCTGCTACAGGAAGAACGGATCTGGGATCCTGGCTCTTCCATGATGATGGCTGGAAGGTTGGGAAACCCGCAGAACCCATCAGAGAGGCTCTTCCGTAACTCAGGAGGCCCTTCTTCCCATCTAGAAAGATGACAAACCTTGGTCATCTTGCCCTACATTATTTACCCCAAGCCAGAGCAACTTCAAGGTTTCAGTTTCCCTTCCAGACTCAGATGAAATATTCTGACAGCTTCAGACACCCAGTGGCCGGTAGCCAAATGCACTGTGGACAACAAGTCCATCTATCTATGAGGCCACAGAGGTCAAGAGCACAGTCGGGGGCCTGAGTCTGGTTTGGTGGCTTGCTAGCTGTGTGGCCCGGGATAAACGACAGAACCTCTTTGAACCCTGCTTAATTCATCATGGAAATGGGACAATTTTAGGAAGGAAACGGGATTGACAGAGAGAGTGGGAGTGGTCAGCAGAGATGGGCATACGACACAATCCTCGAACCCAGGCTTGCCACACAGTGGGTGCCCTGCGTATTGCCCCCCCCCCACCCCCCCGCAGCTGTTTCTTTTGTCCTTTTAACTCCAGACACTTATCGAGAGGCTTGTAGGTTACATGCAGGGCTGTGTGACCCTGGCTAGGTGGCTTCGGCTCTCTGATCCTCAGTTTGTTCACTTAGAAAAACCGGGCTGAAGCCGCGTGCCCTACTTCTCCGGCAACATTTACATGACCTCTGAAGGGGTGTGTAGGGACTGACCGAGGGCCTCGCAGAAGTGAACGGGGGAGGGGGGGGCAGGTTTTCTGATCATAGGGCCGGGATGACCGGCTGTTCCAGATGGATGCTGGCCCAGGGACCTTGGCCTCCTTAGAACCCTGCCTCAGGGCAGCAAGCTGAGCCACCTTGGTATCCCCTGACACTTTTTAAAGTGACCGCTCTCAAATACAGAAGGTACCGGAAGTCTGTGTTTGCAGTCTCCTGGGACCACTTGGCTCCTGGGGGTGAGGGGATTTGGCTGCCATTCTAGAGTAGCACATCACCTTTGGTCCCCACTAACCCCAGTGATGGAGCAGAAAGCTAAGTCCACTCACAGCAGGAATGAAGGGCAGCAGAACCAAGACAGGGAGCGCCCTGTACTAGCAAGTGGCTGATGCTCCGGGTAGCCTTAGGAGTCACTGGCTGATGAGTGTACCCTGGATGTGGGATCTGGGTACAGAACCAAGTGGCTCAGTGTGGTAACCATTCATTCACCCTCCAAGTTGCCAGTGACAATCCTCAGCCCCAAACGGCATCTGGTCAGGGAGGTCAACGGGAGTATAAGATATTCCCCATAGCTGTGCGCACCAAGGGTCCCTGATGGTCTCAGGGATGCCACTGTGAGACTGACCCCAAGGACAATGTGACACCGACGCTGGCGTTTGATTTCAGCCCCCAGGAGGCGGTGTGACAGTGGGGTGGGGGGACATTCTGGGCTGTTGCTCTCTGCGTTCAGGGGTGTTCCTGACATTGTAGAGGTGGTACCATGTGGGGACCGAGGGACATGCCATGCCAAGGATAAGCTCCCCCTAAGGAGCCAGGCCCTCAATAAGCACAGGACCTTCCATGTAGATGGAAAGCAGGCAGAAATTCCTGGGCTCTGCCGTATGATACCGAGGGCTTTGATCTTCCATGTGTGAGTCCATAGAAACTGGGAGTTACCAAGCGAAGCCAGACTAACCTGCTGTCTCATTGGAAACTGCTCATTTCAGAAAATTGTATCACAAACCCTGACACCACTGTGGCCCTTGGGATACCAAGATGACACATCTATATCCTTCTGTATCTGATGCTCCTGTGTGTGTAACAGTTCTGGGGTCAGGCACACACCTTTGGCCTGCTGGCTGAGGTCCCACTGTCGATGGCTGGCTCTCTCTTTAGGAGATGGACACTGTCCTGTGTATCACAGTCAGGACATGGAGTGTCTGAAAATGTCGAGTAGGGGGCCGGGCTCTATCAACCCTACGCTAGCTTCCGGCTAGTAAGGTGGTCTTGGGTACAACATGAGCATAAGCCGCCAAGCTAGGGGAACGGGTGTCGTTAAGAAATGTCACCCGTTCCCTAGAACCTGTTCCTCGGATTGGCTCTCCAGGGCTCTGAGCCTTCCTGGGCAGCTTTCTCTCAAACCTCAGCTCATCTACGACTTTTGGCTAAGACACTCGGCATGTGCAAGGTAGATCTAGGCAGTCAGAGGGAGGACCACAATGGGCGAGAGACTGTACGGAGCCACCCCCAAGTCAGAAAAAATGGGTCCAGGGGCAGTGTCCTATGTCACACTGGCTGTGTCTCCTTGGAGAAAGACAGACAGGCGATGGTTTCTACGGAACAGAGTATGGAGTTTTGTTTACAGTCCTCTTTTTGCTCCGTAACTACCCCAGCACCCCATGTTCTGGAAGTCAGCCATGCTCATCACTTACACATACCACTAGCATTATACCAAGAACTCTATATTCTAGGTGGCACCTTTGTGTCCCTTCAAGTGTCACCTGAGGGACAGGATCAAATCAGCCACATGACAGGGGGTGGGGGGAGTACCCAGCACTCACTGTGGGTCTTCCGGGGAGTACCCAGCACTCACTGTGGGTCTTCCGGGGAGTACCCAGCACTCATTGTGGCTCTTCCAGAGGAGGACCCACATCATATGGAGTTTGGGAGTGCAAGACTGCCTGAAATAGAACCCAAGGGGTCCTTCTATCCGCAGCCTCCGGCTCAGCTGCAAATCCAAGTCAAATGTATGAGACATGGATCCATCCGCTGGGCAGCGGCCACTGGCCAGGGACTCCACCACACCAGCTAGGACAGAGTCTCGTGGAAAACCCCCTGAACTTGTCTTCTGCCGAGGAACAGGGTTAGTTGACTAGGACCAGCTCGTGTCATGCACACAACAGAGACAACTCCGGAGTCCGGGCGCACCGCACGGCTTCAGTGAGTGCCGCAGATGCGTGCCGAGTTTGAATTCTGAGTGGCCCCATCCCTGTCTTCGTAGCATGGAGCAGGGCTACTGGGTTTGATGGCGGGAGAGGCATAGGGAATTCCCTAACTGCGGGACACACAACTCTGACTGCCAGGGCCAGCTGTTCTTTCCTCCCTCAGATGGAGCTGGCAACACCCACAGTTCTGCCGGATCCCTTTCATCAGAGACTCCCAAAGCAGCGGTTTGGTGAACAAGAGGGGTCATTTCCAGTACTGGAGGGTCTACACCCAGGGTCCAAGACTGGAAGACTGTGGTTTAGGGCGTTGGACTAGTTCTGCGGCCTTTCCCTCTCCTCGAAAACCTCCCTTGTCCATAGCTGGCTACGGAGAAGAGAGAGCAGAGTGGGTTTTAGAATCCAGCTCTCCCCTGCTCTCCTTCCCAGGATCATGGCACGAGCTACCTGCCCGGGGAGCTGTGTGCACGTGCCTCTCAATCCCTAGTCAATATCAACAAAGCCATTTCCACCTCTCTCAATCCCACCCTTGACACATCCCACCTTATGGGACTCCGGGAGCTCTCACGGGACAAACACGTGAAGACACAATTCCCCGGACCATGGTTATTAATGACTCCGCGTTTCACGGCAAGAGCCGCGTCTTCAAAGGGATGTCTGCTCACCTCACATGACTAGGATCTCCAGGGAGAGATGAAGGGTGGCCAAGCCATGTGGGTGGGCAGGCTGGCTCCTGGGTTGCCAGGTGGAGCCTCTGCATGCACACCTCCACACGAGCACACACTTTGTGTAGCTTACCTGTCCACCTGGACTCCTGTGTCTTTCATCTCTGCTTTGGCTGGTCCCCCTCTGCTGACTGCTTTGCCTCCGCTATTGAGGAGGCTCAGCACAGGCTCTATCTCTTTGAGCAGTTCATCATGGTCTCCACTGTCCTGGAGACCGGCCTTGGTGCTTTTCATTGTAGGGTCAATGGCCAGACCATTAGCCTGGGAGACTGAGCCAGCTTCCTGTCCATTGCCTTGGGCATGCTGAGGCCCATTACCTGGACCTGCGACCCTGCCTACTGCTAATGGCTGGTCTTTGCTGGCTGACGGTTGGTGGGACAGATCGACGGCTTTGGTGGGGGCACCCAGGGGCTGGGTCACCCGGATGGTCTTGGGGGTTCCATCCCCTGTGAAGGTGGTCTCCAGGTGTGTAGTGAAGCCCTCAGGGCCCCTCAGAATGAGGACCACGTGGGTCTCAGAGGCAATGCCTCTGAGTACCTCCAGGGCGCTGTCATAGCTGAGGTCCACCAGGGGCCGGCCATTGACGGCGAGAATGATGTCTCCGGCTTGGATGAGGCCGCTCTGCTCCGCAGCACCCCCTCGAATCAGATCTGAGATGATCACGGGTGGCCTGCTGACCCGTTCCTTCACCAGGAAGCCCAGACCCCCGACTTTGCGTTTGAAGAGACGGACAGAAATGACATTGGGTTGGATCTGTTGAACCCCAAATGTGTGTTCTTCCATGGTGCCTGTGTCCTTTGGAAGACCTCCAGGCTAAGATGGACTCTTGCAGGAGACCTGAGCTGCTCCGGAAAAAAAAAAGAGCTGGTTACAGAATTTCAGTCGCCTCTGTCTTTGACGTCAACTTGGCGTCACCGGCTCATTGCCATTCAGCCTTGGGTGGCATGATTTCATGTGTCCCCACCTCCTTCCTTGTTCTCTAAGGAAGCCAATGTCGACCAGGCAGACGTCAGGAGCGGTGAAGGGCTGTGTCCCCAAGCAACAGGTCAGGAGGACTGGAGGCTTGCTGCGTCTTATGACCAGGTCTAAAGTGACACACAAGCATGGGGACTAGTCTCTGGGCATCTTGGTCACCAGCTTGTCAAATGCGGATGTGATATAGGGGTTCCTGGATCTGATGAGTAGAAAAAGAAGAGAATGGATGAGGAGACAGAAGGAGAGAGTGGAGCAGGGTACCCCATACCTCAGAACTAGGATGGAAAACACTGAGTCACGGACGCCTGGGGTGCTGACACTGGCCTTCCTCGAGTGGACACCCACCTTTGCCAGTTAGCAGTGGCTACCTGGCTTTATCCCTGCCATCAAAGCCCTCAGAGACCAAACAGCCTCCCTGGGGACACCTCAGCCAAGATGGCCAGGCAACCCTAGAGACCCAAGGGTAAGAATTCTCAACCTTTCATCTTTCCCAGCATGGGAGCCACGGTTCTGACTTGTCACACTGTCCTCGGTGCCCTGGGTTTTGCACACAGTTCCCATTCACAGCTCAGAAGCTCCTCCAGCACCAATCTTTGGGCTCCCCACTCTGGAACCTCCTCTCCAACCTCCACCTCCACCATCACCAAGAACAAAACCCACTGGATAGATACAGAGGCTGCATTAATGGTACCATGGACAGAGGATTCCAACTGACCCCGTTCCCCCCAGCCGGTTCACTCCTTATTATCTCGTTTCCGTTTCAAAAATAGACACTTTGCCATGCTACGAAGACTTCCAACACAAAGAGCTAGGTCCACACAAAGGTCTGGAGTACATTTGTTCCCCCACATACCACATGAAAAACCCCAGTGAGGGAATATGAAGAAGACAGACTGTGACCCTCTGGGCTTAGTAATGGCACATAATACGCTCAATCAATATCCACTGACGGGAGACTAACATGGGAGTTTTCTGAATGCATCTGTTCTCAACAGTTATTTTTTTCCTCCTTTGATGTCCACAGACACCCATCCCTAGACCTGGAGCCCCAACTTGAAAGAAGTCTCAGTGCCTGGTCCAAGGTCACATAGAGCGGTCGGCCGGGGGACAGACCAGCTTCCTTTTCAAGCCTGAACTTCGAAACTTACCCGATAATGACTTCCGATGCATATGTCCACAGATCCATATTTAAATTCTCTAAAATGCTGTCCGTTTTCAAAGCATCAGTTGTCCCAGGGTAGGGACTTGGGGTGATGCTTACAGCGTCAAAGGCCAGCAGGGGCCAAGCTAGAGCGTGGTAGTAGCTCGGATCAGGCAAGTGCAAAGAGCTGAGTGTATGGGAAGCTGTGGGCTGTGACAGGTAATCTGTTAGTGGTGGGTTGGGTGGGGATCGGGGGGGGGGAGGACAAGCCAATCCTTACATCCATTTCTCTCCTCCCCTCCAAGCCCCGGTTCTACCCATACCCCTAGACTCTTCTTTATAGCATTCTCGCCATGCCTTAGCACAAGGAGGGCCACCCATCTGCCGGCGTGACTAACAAACCCAAACCTTGCCTCCTCTTGCTTTTAGTACCTTCCCAGGGCCACCCCAGGGCTGAGCCAGCAGACACAAGTGCCCACTGCCTCCGAGAACAGGAGCTGACTACAGAGGTCCCCCCTGCCTTTCAGAGGAGGTCCCCTTTCCCCCCACCAGGGCCCCTTGAAGGAGGCTGGTTAGTGTTTTTGCAGCTTGCATTACGTAACCCCACCAGCCGCTCTGTGTGGGTTGGGGAGTAACGAATCCCTGGCCCAGCCCGGGCTGCTTTCTCCATCTGGCGCGGCTCTGTGTGTGTGTTTCTCTCTGTGTATTCATGCATCGCCCTCACGCTGTGGCATTTCTCTGCTGTGTGTGGCCCTGGTGTCAGTAGCCTGAGTATGTTTTAGCATCTTGCTGCCTAGGCTCTGGTGTGCAGGGCAAAGCACCCAGGATCGCCATGCTCTTCCTTGTCTAGAAAGACGGGTTCTCTCTCTCGCTTCCTTAGCTCTCCATAAGTGCTCCATCTTCTGGGGACCAAACTCCAGCCAAAGGTGGAGACAGCTGGGGCTCTAGAGCTCTCTCCAGGGTCCACATTTGGCTCTGGGCTCCATTCTTTAATGGGAGAAGGGTCTGGAAGGGGAGGCAAGGATCCCAAGCTCACTCATTATAAACCCTGGCTTAGACCTGACCTTAGTAAAGGACAGAGTGTGGACCTGGCCTTTGGTGTGCCTTGATTAAAATGAAACGAACCAGAAACAAAGCATGTCACAGTGTCTCCCACTGTCAGCCATGCTCAGCTTGCCCTCTGTCTCTGTAATCTTCTAGAAACAGGTGGGGCTCTTGGCAGGTGCCTGGTAAACTAGGATCCATCCTTCCTTCCCTCCCTCCCTCCCTCTCTCCTTTTCTTCATGTGGTACAGGGAGTGGAATCCAGGGCTTCATGTATATACTAGACTATATCCCTTCTTTTTTTTTTTTTTTTTTTTTTTTTTTTTTTTTTTGGTTTTTCGAGACAGGGTTTCTCTGTGCAGCTTTGCGCCTTTCCTGGGACTCACTTGGTAGCCCAGGCTGGCCTCGAACTCACAGAGATCCGCCTGGCTCTGCCTCCCGAGTGCTGGGATTAAAGGCGTGTGCCACCACCGCCCGGCCTATATCCCTTCTTAATTTTTATTTTGAGACAGGGTCTGCTGAAGTTGCCCAGGCTGAACTTGAACTCTCTCAGTAGTCCAGGCAGGCCTTGAACTTGCCATGCTCCTGCCTCAGTAGCTGGGATTACAGGCCTGAGCTGCTACTCCCGGCACCTGTCACAGTCTTAACCCCACAGTGACCTGGCTTTTTTTTTTCTTCTACCTAGAAGACCCATTCCATCTGCCATCATGTCTTGTTCTTAGCCTGAGCAGAGTCACGTTCACCTGTCCCTCCTTTGCAGGTAGACACGTGAAACTTCGTAGGGACGTTTATGTGTCACACTTTGCAAACATCCAGGTCCCCCGAGTCTCTGAGGCCTGGCTCTGTGTTTCTGAGCGGGCTTCCTGTTTGCTCTGAGCCTCATTTCCTTTATCTGTAAAATGGTTTCTTAGTAGCAACCACCTGCCTGATTAACCCGGGGAATTCAACAGGCATAGAAAACACAGGGACAGCCATGCCACGGAGAGGAACATCCCTCAGAAAAACCCGCCTCTGGTTATTATTATATAACACGGTGATTTGGACTCCCTGGATTTTAATCAGTACGGTTTGGTATTTTGTCTTTTGTTCCCCCTCAATCACAGTCCTTCTGTGACATCTCTAAGGGCACCCTTCCCTGCAAAGGGCACTAAGGGCTCTCACCTGGTCCCTTCGAGAGCGTCATCTACAGGGATGGAGGGAGGGAGGGAGGGAGGGAGAAGGAGGGGGAGAGGGGGAGAGGGGGAGAGGGGGAGAGGGAGAGAGGGAGAGAGGGGAGAGAGAGAGAGAGAGAGAGAGAGAGAGAGAGAGAGAGAGAGAGAGAGAGAGAAGCTAGGCTGACCGTCCTGCCAAGTTGCTGCCACTTTTGGGAGCTGGGATTCTAAACAAATCTCTCTCAATCTCCCTCCCCCCCCTCTCTCACACACACACACACATGCACACACATATGCACGCACATACACAGTACGTACCATGGAAACCACACTTGGACATGAGCCCCTGCTGATAACTTCACTCATCCTGGGTGGGTTTATTTCCTTTACCTTGCTATGAGGAAATAAGGGGATGAATGAATGCAAGGGAGGAGGAAGGAAGCAGCCAAAACAGGGCGTGTCTGATGTCGCCTCCTTCTTGTGTGACCTTGGGCAGGCAGCACCTCACCCTGGGTCTCATTTCCACAAGGGGAGGAATGGGGATGATTGGAAGTTCTTGGCCAGGAAGGGTGCCAAACCCTCTGCGGGGATTTGATTCGATCCTTTTACAGCCGGCATAGGAATAAAGAGCCGTTCTCATCCTTGCCTTGCCAGTGGATGAGCGTCGCAGATCTGAACTCTCCTTGCTGTTCTTCCAGTTTTGTCTTGTTTTAGAAGGTTAAGCTTTATGAAGTACTTCCTGTTCGGCTAAGTTATCAATAGGCTGTTAAGAAGATGAGAGGGAAGGGGGAGACTCCAGAGAAGTTTAATAGTCAGGGCTAGATCTAGTCCGAATGCCAATTTCAGACACGATGGCACCTCCATCTCTGCCCAAAGCACGCCCTCCACTGTGGCCTCACATTTCAGCCCTGTGCTGCTCAAGGTCATGCCCAGGGGCTCTTCTCATGTATGCATAGGATGAATGTAAACGGCTCTGAGTATCATTTGTCCTTGCTTGTTATCTTTGTTGTGGTTTTCCTATCGGCACACTTTCCGTTTCTAGACCAGGATGAAGATGAGCCGTTGAGAGCCTAGGATAGCTCATTCATTGAAAAACAAGGAACAGGGAAGTCTGGAGACTGACGGGAGCACGCTCAGTGTTGTGAACTCAAGTGGAAACACGGGTGTCTGAAATTCCCAGAAAGAAGGGGGTCTGGGTGAGATGGAAGAGAGAAAACTCTTGCCTGTGTTAAAGTGACTACAGGCTGAAGGACTGGACTTTGAGACTATGAAGAGTTAGAATGTTGCAGATCAGAGCCAGATCATCTCTGGCTCATTCTGGTGCCTTTGGAAGTTGCCCTTTGTGTACCCCTGTGTTGGGCCCAATGTCCTTGTGACTATCAAAACTTCAGAAAGGATTCTTAGCCAACCACTAGCTCCACCAATCCCAAAGCTAAAGATGTTGTCGTCCGATGTTACACAGCAGAATCTCCCAGACTTTGCTGTGACCCACCACTCGCGCCCCCACTAAGAACTCCGGTAAACCCTTCCAGAGTCTTCTACTCTGCAGCTAATGAGATCTCATGTAACCACTTTCATGACAGAACATGGAATTTAGGGAAACCTGAATCTCTGTCCCCAAGCCGTGGTGGTCACTCAAATTTGGCTCCAAAATAAACTCTCTTACTCCCTTTGAGGTGAGAATTGTGTTTTTTTTGCATTAACCATCATATCAGATGGTGGTGAGCCACATGGTCTGAGGTGGCAGCCGCTTACTGTATGTTGGCTGGGCTTCCTTCACTGTGGCTAAGACATTCTGGAAAAATCCAAGTACACCTTGTGCTTCAAGGACTTGTACGAGAAAGAGATCGCAAAAGTATCAATTTTTTTTCTGAGTTAGGCTTTTTTTTTTTTTTTTTTAACTATGTTAGCCCAGGCTGGCCTTGAACTCATGACCCCGTTGACGACAGCTTCCCAAGGGCTAGCATTACCATATTGTATATAAATTTAAAATAATGCTTCCATCTAAAAATGATACTATTATGGATCTATTAGGCTAAATAGAATTATGGAAACCAGTTTTCCTTTTTTAGCTATTTATTTATTTATTACATATATTTTTGTGATGCTGAGGATGCCACATGCGGGCCAGGCAGGTGCTGTCCCACTCAGCTGCGATCCTCTCTCTTTCTTTTACTAAGCTTTTTTTTTCGGTGTGATTACCACAAAGCTGAACAGTTTGTCACGGCTCTTACCACACTGTCATCAGATACTGTGGGTCCAACTGTGACTATGAGGCCAGTGGGCTGGCCCAGCAAGTAAAAGCTCTTATCACCAAGCCTGATGATCTGAGTTCAATCCCCACAATCTACACAGTGGGAGGAGAGGTCGACTCCTCCAAGTTGTCCTCTGACCTCCACATGTGCCCGTGGCAAGCATGCTCACCCAATGCATAAATAAACATTAGTTAGGTCCCTGGACTCTTACCTCCCTCTTGTCCCCTAGGAATCTACTGGAGACTTAGCTAGGCACAGGTGTGGGAGGGAATGATGGAGGAGAGAAAACCTATCGATACACAGGAGAGTTTAGAAATGGGCGTGTCTAGGACTAATGTTCTAGTTCCCGGAGCGCTTCCCTCTGGGCATCAGCTGAAATCTAACATCTATATGCAAGGAGTGTGTTCTGGAGAACAAGATGGGCACCTACAGATCCGAACGGAGCCATCCTATTCCCTGTCAGGAGAGGAAAAAGCATGCACGGTAAATTCTGTACATGTACGCACAGTGATCATTCTGGAAGGGACAGGTATCCATGCATGCACCTTCCCAAGGCCCTGCAAGTCAGAAGTTGGTGGGCACACCCTCGTCACCAAACACCTTTCCTCAACCTGGAATGTCAGCTCACTTAGGTTCTAAGCACAGATGTATTTATATTTTAAACGAACAGTATGAAAGAAAACAAAACCTAGCCTGTTTGCAGTCTGCACAGCCACGAGGTCGCCCTCGGAGCCACAGCCTTGTGGCAGCCTCTCTCTGATCTTATTTAAAAACACATTTCAAGTTCCCAAGTCTTAAAAAGCACAACAAGACACAGCCTCCCCCCCCCCATACGAACAAAAGACAACAAGCTGAGCCCCCTTTAAACAATACCCCAACAACCAACTTCCGTAGTCTTTAATTTGCAGCCTTTTAAGATCCAAGTTGAAGCCATCTCTCCCACGCCAGCAAGCCAGAGCCCCAAACCTGCCACGCCCCCACAAGTCAGCAGGGTATGTGCTGACATCCTGTGCCTTGGGGATCCCAGAGATGAGTCTCTGGGTCCTGTTGTGAATCACGCAAGCAAACTGTGGAACTCCCCTTTGGGGCTGCAACCTTCTGAGGATGACTTTGACTTTCTCAGACTGAATCCACAGCTGGGCAGGAAGAGTTTGAGCTCAGAGTCAGGATGGAGGAGGATTGTAGAATCCTGATCCCCGTGGCTGGGGGATCTAGGGAGGGATGGGCCCTCTCTTACACTGTTGCGTGGTTCAGACTCTTAATATTTGACAATATTGGCCCTCAACTTAAAATGCACATGCCTTTGGTGTGGCTATTGAGAATTTGGACTTTCTCCTTCAGATAAACCATAGAGAACATCAATAAACACACACACACAGGTGGACATGCACATATGAACACACACGTGCATGAATACACATTTCATGCACACATACATACAATGGTCTAAGGACTCACCAATCCGTCAAGGAAAAGTAAACTTGCAGTGTAGTATCTGTGTCATTTTGGGCAGACGTTAAGCTGGGGTGGGGCTAATCTGTAAGAATCCATCAGGATAACCCTCAGACAACCCTGCTGCTGAATAGACACAGTAGCTAACAGTCCTCCAAAGCTCTGCCTCCCTACCCACATATCAGCGCAGCTCCCTGACCTCATCAGACATGTTTCTTTGTGCCGTGGATGTGCTAAGTGCAGAAACTCAAAACTGGTCAAGGAGCAGAGAGTGAGGGTCCGTGGAGTGCTCAGCCACAAAGGGGACATGTAGGCCACTCCCCACCCCTGCCAAGGCTCAGGGAACATCACAGAAGAGGTGTGGAAGGAGTGTGAGAACCAGAGGCCGGGGACACTGGAGCGAAACAGTGTCTTCTGCGTATGACAGGATGGCTGCATCCACAAACTCACAGCAGCGGTGGCTGCCTGTACAAGACCAAGCCAGTCAACATGGAATTGGGGCTGTCTGAACAGCCATCAAGCCAGGTACAGCATGGAATCGGAAGAGGTTCATGAGACCCACCCCTAACTGAGCCGCAACTGACACTGAATGGCTTCTGGGCCAGGAAGAGTCAGTTTTCTTTAAGGGTGTGGCTCCTGACAAGTTGACCATGCTCCAGGACACGGCCTGACATCCAGGAGTATGTGGGTAGTACACGTCAGAGTGCATGGGCTGAGAGAGAGAGAGAGAGAGAGAGAGAGAGAGAGAGAGAGAGAGAGAGAGAGAGAGAGAACAAGAAGTTGGGGGTGGGTAGGGAGGTGGGGTGGATCTGGGAGGAGTTAAGATGATCAAAATACAATTGTATAAAGTTCTCGAAGACTAAAATACTTTTTAAAAAGTCAATGAGTTGGACTACCAAGTGAGTTCCAGGAAAGGCGCAAAGCTACACAGAGAAACCCTGTCTCAAAAAACCAAAAAAAAAAAAAAAAAAAAAAAGGCAATGAGGAATGACCTTTGAGATATATTACTCTGCTGGGTGGTGGTGGCACACACCTTTCCTCCCAGCACGGGCAGAGCCAGGTGGATCTCTATGATTTCAAGGCCCACCTGGTCTGTTGAGCGAGTTTCAGGATAGTCAGGGCTATAAAGAGAAACCCTGTCTTGAAAATAAATAAAAAGAATCAAAAAAGATATATTACTCCATTTAATGTGGACCATACTAACATATTTACTTATATATCCAATTTGCCTGTCCACATTTTCACCTGAGCTTGGAGAAACCAAATATTTCTAGACACATACCCAGGCCCTTGTCATCAGTGGCTGTTTCTCAGAAAGGGGGGGATTTGGGTATAAAAGGGAACCTTACTTTTTGGATATTCTTTCACACTTGATTATTGATAACTGCTTTGGTTACTTTTTAATATCACTTTTCCCAAACAGGACAAGGTCTTTGAAGCCAGGCTGTCTCTACTCGGCTTCGCAATGGTGGGAATGTTACTCAACCTCTCTGAGTCTGTAAAATAGAGCTGATGGCAGTGCAGGTGTCTGTGTGGATGGAGTGAGATGAGAGTTATTAGGGTCTACTTTTTTTAATGTTCCATGGACTAGGGGACATATCCAATAAAAGGCCCCTGTACTTCCTTGTAGCCGATTCTGACTGTTGAGCATTCATCTTTAAACTAAGCATCTTTGGTATCTGGTAGATACATGCTGTTCAGGGCACTTTGTACTGTGGATACGTGGACTGATCCTGAGTCCCAGGAGAGTGAGTGAGTGTTCCCAGGCCACCAGCTCTTCCTTGGAATGTAGAAAGAGCAGAATGGAGACTGCTGGGATGTTGAGCCTGAGAGACACAGGCAGAGACATTCAAGCCTCCCAAACTCAGTAGTGAGTCAGCCCTGTGAGGAAGGTCTGGAGATGTCACTGTCTACCACCCTGAGAGAGCTACAGGGCTCTGTCCCCATGCTGGAAGAGACGAGGGGAGTCACAGATCTTTCATCTTGGCTTGGCTTCCCAAACTCAATTACCAGAGCTAGCTCAGGTACCTGCATGCTACTACATCCATCACGATGACAGAAAGTTCCAGAGTTCAGAGCAGAGGCTTGGCTGTTGCCTTCTGCTCATCTCTCACCCTGGCCGGGCCTGCCCCATCACTGGGTAGAGGTCAAAGCATGAATCTGGAGCCAGAAAGAGCTTGGGACATAGGTTCACTTTCTGCTAGCCTCAGATTCCTCATCTGGGAGGCAGGAATATTGATGGGTTCCATCTATGAATTATAGGAGACAATTAAGTGGGTGGGTGCTCAGGGGGGTTATGTGGGACTCGTGTACCACTCCTGTCACCTTTAGAGTCACCTTTAGACAACACATTTTTGTGTGTTGTCAAGACACACAAAACTCAGTGCCCCAGAATTATTTACAACAGCCAGGGAATAGAGCCAGCATAGATGGCCATCAGCAGATGAGTGGATTAAAGAAAATGCGGGCTATGTGTGTGTAATGGAGTTTTGTTTATTTGTAAAGAATGAAATTATGTCATTTTTTTTTCTCCCAGTGAAATGGATAGAACTGGAAATCATCATGTTAAATGAAATAAGGCAGACTCAGAAAGACAAATTGAGGCTGAAGTGTGCCGTGAATCCAAGTCATCATCCTACATGACCCAGGGAGGCCCTGTCTCAAAAAAACAAAACAAAATTAAAAAAAGAAGGCATGTGGGAGTCTTACACTTTCTCTTATGTGAAATCTAGATTCAGACGTTTTTAGGATGTCAAAGTAGAAAAGGAACTATTTGTAGGGCGGAAAGGATCAGAAGAAGAGTCGTAATGAAGCCTATTATTTTGGACAGTGATTAAAAACACCCTTTGGACAATCTGACAGTGATGGTGAAACTTGGAGGTACTGTATGTGGACTGTGGTCAGATTCTGACGTGGTAAAGATGGGAGGAAATTCCAGGCGGGCCATAGGAGCCCAGGCAGGAGCTGTTCCAGGTAGTGTGCGGTCAGCACCGGGTAGAGACCATGAGGGAGCAGGATGCTGAGTGGAGAAGGAAGGCGAGCTCTGGGGATGTGGGGGACTGATTGGACAGAGGGCTGAGGGAGAGGGTGGCGTCTTCAGAGATTTCATGGCTTCAGTTTCCGTGTAGGTGGGGTAGGAAATCATTTCCCAGAGGACCGCAGACTTGTGTGATGGGAGAAAAATCCTAACAGTGAGCCAAAGTCATGTGTGAAATTGTGCTTTCCAAGTCTGACGGCAGTCTGTGGGATCCCGGGAGCCAACATTTTGTGATCCTTGACCCCCCACTCTTCTGAGAGCCCAAGGGGATGACAGAAAATATACTTGATTGGGTCCATTCTCTGGCATTGTCCCTGCCTGGCGGACGGATGCCGAGTCTGTCATCTAACAACCCGACTCTCAATTTTCTTGTGAAACTGAAAAGGTAGTCAGAAGTAGTTCCCGAGGATTTCATAAAGATCCGAGCAGGTGGATACTGTAGAGAACACTCTAAACCATCATGTCAGCTATAATGACACCGCTGGGTCCTTGTCTCTAAGGGGACATCGAGGATGTCATGCCCCAAATTGAAGCTGAGTGTTAACTAAAGATTCAGTAAACTTCCCCCCCCCCCCCCCCCGCCTGCCATGCAATGGGGGTGGGAGGGTGGGGAAGTTAGGCCCAGAACGCGGGAAAACGGGCTCTTGGAAGGATACAAGGTAAAAACCTCTACTGAAGGCACTCTTGGTATTAAGCCCCTTAACTTCAAAGATGCCTGTAGATCAGTTGCTGCATTCACAGGGTCCTGAACTCGTCACAGAAGAATTTCAGCAAAGGGGGAAAACATGGCAACGGAGGGGGAAATGTGCCTGTCATAAGACAGCTATGTCCATAATACCAATAAATCAAACAGGGTCAAATCTGAGTAAAAGCTTAAGGCTCTCCAATAACAACATGGCTGTGGGGACGAGGGCCCAGGGCAGGAGAAACTAGTCCCAAAGGCAGGTATGGGCCCAACGTACATCTGCTGGCCATGTGGCTCTCAGACAGAGTCTACCTCTAATTGAAGAATTTAATGATACAGTTCACTCTCTTCTTAGAAGATATTAGTTTAGAAGCATGTAATACTTATTTCTGAATACATGTTCAAGTTCCAGAAACATCTTCTACTCAATATTATTTAGGTTTTTAAACATATGAAATTAGTAGTATTATGGATGAATTGTGCCAATTCCAAAGGTTATGACTTTAATATTCTGAACATTTTTTTTTGTAGAGAGAATCTTAATTTTAATGAATTAGTAAGATGGGGTCCCACCTATCCCAAACTGGCCTTGACTTCGCTGTGTGGCTGAGGATGACCTTGCACCTCAGGCTCTCTTGCCTCTGTCTTCCAAGTGCTGGGATCGTAGACGTAAGCAACCATGCCTGGTTTGTGTGCTGGGGATCAAAGCCAAGACCTCTTGCTAGGCAAGAACTCTACCAACTGAGCGACATCTCTACCTCTAGCAGGATCTTTAGTGAGCGATCTAACCGAACTTAAAAAAGAAATCCCGACAGACAGGATATTATTTATCTCCTCTTTATAGAGGGAAATGAGCCTCGGAGACACTAACAGGCAGCTGACATCGCTGGAGTCAGCGGTGGGAGGTGGGGCACACACCGAGTTTGTCTAAACTTGACGTCTTTGCTCTTTAGTCATTTTCCAACTAGTACTGCGTGCGTGCGACTTCAGCAGCCTGACCGCAGAGGCGACCTGCAGTCCCAGTGCCTGGAAGGTGAGGGGGACTCTGGGCTGTTCCCTTCAGTCCTGCCTCGGAGTCTGAGAATGTCCTTAGGGCTCAGGAATCTCAGAACATCGGAGTCAAGTGCTTATGAGTTCACTGGGGAAAGAGTCTATGGCCTTACAGTTTTCCAAATTCTCCAGGTAGCAACAGGGACTAAGCGGAGAAGTGTGTGGATCAAGCTGACTGGTGAGTTCAAGCTCACAGCTAGAGATAGGCTTCAGAGTGTTTCTCAGACTGTGGGAGCTAGGATCAAACTCAGGACCCCCAGACTCACCCAGGCTCTCATTCATTTTCCTTTCTCCCCTTGAATGACAGAAAGCGGGCTGCAGATTTTGGCCTCTTTCTATCTAGATGCTTCTGGACTATTCTAAAAGAGTCCAAATGGTTACAAATTGATTTCCTCTCGTTCCTAGTGAATGGCCCTCAAGTACTACTCACATCTTAGGAGGGAGAACAGGGTGTTAGGAGGACTCACAGGTGCTGGCCAGGTGAACGGACTCTAGCCACTTCAGAAAGTAAATGTTTCAAAGGTCAATTTCATGATTATGATAGAAGGCTGTATTTCAATATTGTGAGGGAACTATAAAGCACAGCATAGCTTTTTTTTTTTTTTTTTGGTTTTTTGAGACAGGGTTTCTCTGTGTAGCTTTGTGCTTTTCCTGGAACTCACTTGGTAGCCCAGGCTAGCCTCAAACTCACAGAGATCCGCCTGGCTCTGTCGCCCCGAGTGCTGGGATTAAAGGCGTGTGCCACCACCACCCGGCACTGTATTTTTAAACTAAAAGAATAAAATTAAAATGAAGATCATGGTCTTGGAAAACCCTGCTACAATTCCCTCATCCACTGCTTTTATTGAGCAACTACTTTGTCCCCCAAACAGAACCAAAATGCCTGGTGAACCAAATGAGCTGTGAGGTTGGATGCTACTTGCAGACAGAGGTCATGTTTCTTGGGTTTATTGCATCCTTGTTGAGATGCCTGGGGCTCAGCACATCTTAGGTGCCCAACAACCCAGGAAATGAGCCTTAAAGTCTACAATCAGCCTTAAAGTCTACAGAATCAAACCAGTGAGGACTGTGAAGGAATGGGAGAGCCCAGGATGTCCAGTGCCTGGCAGTTCCAGCAGGGATTTACCCCAAAGGAGAGAAGAGAACGGAATCCCTTCCTTTCCTTCCAGGAGCTATGGGGAGGGGGGGAGAGGGGAGGGAGGTGGCCTGCCAAAGGGAAGAGTCAGCTGGACTTCACAGGCCCAGGAAACCAATCACAGATCCAGAAAAAGGGGAGTTGAAAAAGAGGGGTCTCTGTGAAATCACCAGGGATGGATGTCACCCGGTGTCCTGCTTCCCACAGCCTAGTCCACAGGCCAGCAACACCATCAGAGATACAAACCCTCAAGCCCCACCCGGATGCCCCCACTTCACATGCCTCAGATTCATGCGCACAGGACCAAGGAAGCATGTGAGACACTTGGGCCCTAGTGTCTTGCTTCCGAATGCCCGGTGCACCTTCGGGCAGTCGTCAGGTCTTTCAAAGCCTCAAGCAGAAGTCTTCCAGGTAGCAACTGTGATAATATGAGGTTGAATCAAACAAACTCCGACAATTCTGTGACCTACAAAGATGACAGTTTCAAATGAAACTCCAATTTCAGCTCAATCTACACCCCGTTCCCGAACAAAAGCATTTCTGATCTAGGATATGAAGCTTTAAAAAAAAAAATAGACTTGGCCAGAGTCTATTTATAACGTCCCACGGGTACGCAGGGGAGCTATGTGTGGTCCACAACATTGAGTCCCCCTTCCATTTAGAAAGTGGAGGTTTCTCGTAAGATTTATGGGAACATCAGGCTTTCTTGTGCTCATATCAAGCTGAGACTTCTTCAGACGCCCTGCTCTCCTTCTTAGGAGGAGGTGAGGATGGTTCACCAGGAGGGGAGGTGAAGTAATTGTAACTATTCGGGCTTACTGAGGGTAGTCAAGAAACACATAGGTAGAGAGAGAGGCTGGAAAGCAACAGCTCACAGTCTTAGATGAAGGCGGCTGTCAAACACAGCAGGGCTGGGTGGTGGTATCACCTGAGCTCTCGGTCCACCATTGGCCACCACTGGCCACCACACAGCCTCCTTCACACCTCTGCTTCCTGCCATGGCTTTGGAGGGAAGATTCAATTTAAGACTCCTTTAGAAAGTGGGAGTTTCAGTAGGAAAGAGTGAAGTCTCCCTTAGGAATGAAGGGCCAAGAGGCGGGCTGGGCGTTAGGGTCTCTTGGAAGACTGAAGTGACCCACGAGGTCTCCTGAGGGTGCTCAGCCTCTGTGTAGCTCATGCCTCTGGCTGAGGCTGCCAACCCTAACTTTCCATGCCCTGGTTGAAATCCACCACCATCTGTACGCATCCTACACTGGAATCTTACTAGGTCAGCTCCCTACCACCCAGGACTCTTGGTAGGTACCTGCTCCATCTAACGGTTCTCTTACTGTGGAATGGGTACCGAGCCTTTCCCATAGAAACATCTATCTTCTCAATGAGGCCTTTTCTCTTTGCTGTCAACCCCAGTCCTGACCTTCCCCAGAGCTGAACAGATTCCAGTCTTGGTCCTGCACACAGAGGGAAGAGGTCATTCCAGGTCCCATGTGCTTCCCATCTTAGTGTCTTCCCTGAGTTTGGTGTTGGGCTCCTTTTGTACACCTGCCAATCCCCTGGGAGCTCCCCAGCCGACCTCAGCTTCAAGGACACACCCTCTTTCTCTATGGCTCAGAAGAATGCTACAAGTCTCCCTCGAACTGAAACCACTTAACGAAGACAACCATAGGTCACTAATCAGTCCTTGATGACTCAGAGGGGTGGGGTGGAGGACTGAGACCAGAGACACACTCCCTGGCACTGAGTTCATATGCTGATCCTGAGTGGCTCTGCACAGGTCTTTAGCACCCCCGTTCCTGTTTCCTCATCTGCAAAATGAAGACAGTAGTGACTTGGGATGATGTGAGTCAAGATTTTCTTTCCCATGCTGGCCTTACACTGTCCTTGGCACCTCGTGTCTCACGACACAGTTATACATAGTTATTCAGCTAATACTTTTCCTTAACATTGATTGGCGAGTGTGTGTGTGTGTTGTGTGGTGTGTGTGTATGTGAGAGAGAGAGAGAGAGAGAGAGAGAGAGAGAGAGAGAGAGAGAAGGAGGAAGGGAAAGAGGAGGGAGGGAGGGAGATAGGGAGAGAGGGAGGGAAGGAGGGGGAGAGATATAGATAGATAGATAGATAGAAATGAGCTAACAGGTACATATGTGTGGCCTGAGGTTCATGTGTGTCTTCCTGAATTGCTCTCCATCATATTTTTTGAATCAGGGTCTCTCACCGAATCTGGAGCTTGCTGATTTGGCTAGATCGCCCCGGCCAGACACCCTTCCATCTCCACCTCCTGAGTACTGAATTTATGGGTATGTGCTTCAGATGTAAGCCCTGAGGAATTGAACTCAGGTCCTCATGTGTGAGTGGCAAGTCCTTTACCAACAGAGCCATTTCCTCATCCTCTATCCAGATCATGCCTTTGGAGTGATACCGATGTGTTTGTCAGGGGTGTGTGCTCCTTTCCCAGGGGTCCCCAATATCATTGCATAGCGCCCCCCCCCAAATTCCACTGTGCCGGATCCTTCTGGCTGGGTGGGACCTGCTTCCTTGTCCCAGGTCCCTGGTTATAGCCTCCTCGTCAGTGCCTTTAACTGTCCATCAAGAATGTTTTCATAGATGATCCTGGAAACTCCAGCCATAATTGTCCTTCTATGCCCTGCTTGGACTGCCTGGTAAACTCTCACCCCACCATCCCACGTGTCCTGGGATAAGAACCTCAGAAGGAATTCTGATGGTTATACCTGTGGTCTGCTTGATCTTTGCCCATTGGCTTTGCTGGCACTTCCCAAGCATCTAACTGATGATTGGTAACACCCTGAGGTGTGAGACGAGGTAGTTTAACCTGGCTTCCGCAAGAGAGAGGCTTGGGAGAGGCTGCTGAGCCACGTGCCCAAGGTTTACAGGGTAATTAAATGGCAGTTACTGAACTTGAAGCCAGCTTGGACCGGCTCCGGAGTCTTTACCTCCATGATTGTTTCATATGGAGGTGTCTATCACGCTTGGTGTGTCATAGGACTAACGGCCCCAGAAGTGACAGGGCTGGCCTGGGAGAAGGCCGACTGTCACCAGGGAGGTCAGAGTTGTTGTATGAACAACTCCACAGAGCTAGAAGCAAGAGCAGAGCTTGTGGATATGGTCAGGATGCCACACTGGCCTGGGAGAGGGCAATTTAGGAAGCAGCTCCAGGGGGTGAGCCACAGGGTCCCTGCATGTTTACTGCATGTTCACCGGTAGACCCGGGACATGATCTGCTGCTGGAAGCTGGGACACAGTCTCCTGGAAGCTGCTCAATGCCTGTGAGATGATGAACCCAGAGGAAAAAAAAGAGTGGGGACTTAAAGAGACATGCGTAACCCCGTCGTCAGCCTTCAGAAAGCCGAGACTCACAGTCTTAATTAAAATGCCCAAGGATAAATGTAAAGAAAGGCTGCCGGGAAAATCAATGATTCTCTACTACACCTAGTGGGTTGGTGAGGGAGGTGAGTCTTCCAGGAAAAGGGGGAGGTGGGAGGGAGAGAGGGAAGAGAGTGAGTGCTCAGGAGTGTGTGTGTGCCTGTATATGTGGAGTGATGGTATGGAATGGGAAAGATAAAATTCTCATTTTTTTTTTTTTTTTTTTTTTTTTTAGATTGGGTCTCATGTAGCCCAGGCTATGAATATTGTTCTTCTAAGAGATCAGGAAATTAAACAAGGAGAAAAGTTTCAATGAAACTACACCTCCCAACTTTTTATTAGGAAATCATGCACACGGGCACATATGTGTAAGTGCATACACACACACCACACCACACCACACACCACACACACACACACACACACACTCTCTCTCTCACTCACACAGGTCTTGCTGTTTTAGCCAAGGCTGGCTTTGAACTCCTCCTGCCTCGGCCTCCTGAGTGTTGGGATTACAGGTGAGCATGAATTACTTGTTAGGAAATATTTACACACAGAAACCCTAAACGAATAGCATAAGCGACAGCCTCCATTCGATTCCGTAGCTGTTTACATTTGTATCTTCGCTCGTCTGTCCCATCAAAGCATCATTAAGCTGTGCATCTACTCATCTACCTGCAAGCGACTTATGTATCCAGTTGTCTGTCATTTACCTGCCTGCCTGTCTGTCCATCTACCTGTTTGTCTTAACTTATCTGAAGCCCAGGCCTTGCATATGTCTACCGCCGAGCCAGACCCTGGTCCTTAGCCTTACAATGAATCATCTTAAAATAAATTGGAGACATCAGGATGTTTCAGCCCTGAGTAATGGCAAAAATAAAAATTGTAACATTCTATAAACATAATATGTTAATATTAACAATCATTAGTATAACATATTCTTTACTATTATGGTTTTTTTTTTTTTTTGGACAGAGTCTTGCTCAGTAGTTTCTGCTGGCCTCAACCTAGGAACAATCCTTCTGCCTCAGTCTCCTGAGTGCTAGGGTTTCAGGCAAGAGGCATCACACCAAATTTTCAGCCCTAAATTCTTAAACATGATGTCTTTGCTCTTTGTTCTTAAGTTTTTCACTCAATACTCAATGAAGTTTTTTTGTTTTTTGTTTTTTTAAATTTTAATGTCAATCTGTGCAGGAAGCCAGAGTGTCATTGCTTGAGAGAAAAGCTGACATCTTACCTCCCAGCCACGGCAGTTGTGAGTTCAAGACCAAGTCCAGGATACCTATCATTGACAGTAGCTTTAGTGTAGGCTAGAAATTTAGCCTGACTACACCTAACTCTTTCAAAACAAAAACAAAAAAAAGAACAAAGTCTGAATATTCTTCCACCCAATGATATCACAACCTTTCCCTATCTTTTACACCTTGAAAGGGTTTCCTGTTTCTAGACTCTAGGACAAGGCACCCTTTGGGTGGTCAGTCTGTGGGTTCCAGGGACTGAACTCTGGTCATCAGACTTGGCATCAACCTTCTCTGTCTGCCTGGCCATCTCATGGGCCCTGTCTGCTTTTTCTCTCAAGCAGCAGGGAATTGATGACTGCGTATCTCCCCACACCAGAGTTGTGAATGTCTGGTAAAAAGATAATAAAAAATAATAAAAAGCACCTAGATAGTCCAAAAGTAATAATAATAAAAAAAACTCTACCCAGCTAGGAGACCTATCTGGTCTGGTGAACCTCTGTCGTGCTTTGTAAGAAAACAAAGGGGTCTCGTCTCTGAGACTGCGTCACAGGAGGAGGAAATGAGAGGCGAAGACTGCGCTTCGTCAGCAGACTTGCTCTTGACTCTGTCGGCTACCTGAACACTGGTGCGTGATTGTAATTGGATTTCATTTCACTTGTTGAATATTTCAGGGCTGAGCTGCAGCGTCAAACATCAGAGAGACAAATGAACCCAGAAGACGTCAGTTGCCACTGCAATCTCTCTAAAATTAAAATTAAAATTCCCGGGATGGAAGACAATATGACAATATCCACAATATCAAAAAATATGATATTTTTATGGCTAAAGGGAGCTGTCTATGCACACCCCAGGTCTTAACCCAGTTTCTGTCAACTGGATACTTCTTAGACCCTGTAAACACCTTAGAGTAGTGGTTCTCAACCTTCCTGATGCTGTGACCCTTGAATAGAGTTCATGTTGTGATAACCCCCCCAGCCATAAAATTATTTTGTTGCTACTTCATAACTGTAATTTTGCTAGTTATGATTCATAATGAAAAAACACGACATGTAATCCCAGTGGGGGTGTAGAACCACTGTCTTAGAGGAAGGGACCGTCTTACCCTTTCCTGATGCCACCCTCTATCTTAGGAAGTCTTGCTGGAGTTAGAAGTTCAAGGTTTGTCCCTTAAAGCAAGCCACCCAACCCATGTTTATAACAAGACATCAAATCCTTTAGCTGAGAAATGACGGCTGCTGCTTTGATTTCACGCAAGCTCCCTTCTTCGTGTCTAAGTGGAAATGGGTTCCAGAAAGGTCCACCTTGTTTTTCAGTTTGGCTGTGAAGTTTTAATAAAAAAAGAAGCCGGGCGGTGGTGGCGCACGCCTTTAATCCCAGCACTCGGGAGGCAGAGCCAGGCGGATCTCTGTGAGTTCGAGGCCAGCCTGGTCTCCAAAGCGAGTTCCAGGAAAGGCGCAAAGCTACACAGAGAAACCCTGTCTCGAAAAACCAAAAAACAAACAAAAAAAAAAAAAAAAAAAAAAAGAAGCCGTTTCCAAAAGTTATTTAATGCTGAGATGGTGGAAGCCGATAGAACTTTGGGGCACCTCCGAAAGCCTGGAGAATTTATTCCAGGGACTTTTTGTGACAAACCCCTAATGCACAGTAGGATGCTTCAGACTCAGGACCACCCTTCCTGGAAAAATCACCATCAAGACAAGATGGTGCCAGGTACCGTGAGGCACAAAGCAGGGAAACCTGTAGGACAGAGCACACCTCCCTGCTGCACATGGAAGCCATGTCCCTTGCAAAGGGTTTCTGACTTCCATTTGAACAAGGAACTCTCCTTTTGGGCAGAACTAAGGGACTGAGACTGAGCAATGTACGTCTCAGGTGAGGGAGAGAATATTGGTGCTAATGAGGCTCTGAAGACCGCTAGCCCAGGGCTTGCAGCTCAAACACCTCTAAGGTCAGGCAAGTGGCATGGACCCCATGCACTGGCCCTGAGATGATCTAGATCAATACACCAAATCAACTGAAACAAAAGCCTGTAACAAGAGCCCCCCACACACACCTAAATCCAAACCAGCAAAGCACAACTGTCCACCAGCCTCCTCGCACAGTATCTCAACAGGCATCTCGATGGAGTCACCATGGATTCCAAAGTCTCCATTTCACAGATAGAAAATGGAGGCTGAGGGTAAGGATCAGGCTCAGGCCAAACAACTGGCCAGTCCAAGGGGTTTCTTGCTTTCAGGTTGTCTCCTCCTGGTTACTGGGTCCTGAACTTTTCACAATGCTGCCCACTGACTCCTCCTGACAGCTCACACAGTACTTAACGATTGTGTGGATGGGATGCCAAGGGTCGGGGAGCTCAGCTCACTCATCCCGAGTCACTCACTGGATGCATCCCATGATGACGCCCCTGTCGATTCCCTGTGATGCTTTCCCTTGTGGTCTGACTGTGGTCAGCTCATCCTGGAAGATGCCCTGTCGCCAAAGAGATTCGTGCAAATTGGGGTGGCACCATCTCTGAATGTCTCTGCCTCTGAGATGTCTCCCCCGATGCCCTCAGCCACACCAGCCTGGCAGCAGTGGCAAAGTACTCCCATCACTCCCGAAGAAACGTCACACTTGGCACAGAGCTTGCTGGATACCCCACTGCCTGATCCAGCCAACCTCAGGGTGGTCAGAGCACTTGTATCAGGCGCCTGCCCTCAGACATGCAGCGTTCACACACACGATGTCACATCTGACACATGCAGATGTCTGTTGCGGAGTCACCCATGGTAACCGCCCTAATTCTTGGCCTTTCTCACTAAATACAGATACGGCAGGATGCGTGCCCGAAGAGCCCTGCGAATGCCCACGCTGGGGACTCAGCGGCATTTTCTGTTGATGTGTTATTTGCATTGAACAGCTCCAAGCCGGCTCCATTTCCCAGCATGGCAAGCTACTCACTCCCTCCTTCCCAGGATCAGAAGCTTGAGGTCCACAGACACATAGATGATTTGCCAAGGCTGGGCCAGGGCTGACCACAAAGCAAGGGCTTTGTCGAGACCAGTGACAGCTAACTCATTCCTGATGAGTCGCTTTAAAAAAGGAGCTTTCTCCCTGAAAGGATTAACCAGTTGGCTAAGGCTCACTGCTAGATGGGAACTCAGGGTTGATGTCTAGGGAGGCTGAGGTGGGAGGAACCTCCAACAGCTCCCTAACTTACAGGGATGATCAGAAGAAAGGAAATC
Source organism: Peromyscus californicus insignis (assembly GCF_007827085.1). Classification (NCBI taxonomy): domain Eukaryota; kingdom Metazoa; phylum Chordata; class Mammalia; order Rodentia; family Cricetidae; genus Peromyscus; species Peromyscus californicus. The sequence goes on along the minus strand of NW_026294540.1, from coordinate 8,183,118 downwards.
CTGCTTCATCTATGCCCAACTATGAGGCCTGTCTATTGAGAGGACACCATGAAATATCACCCACAGGTTCTAGACAAAATGCCAAGACGTGAGGATCAACCCCGGCTTTGACAGAGAAGGGCTGTGTGACTTTTGACAAATCCCATGTCTTCTCTAGTCCTTGGATTCCCTCCTGCACAAGGAGGTCAGGAACCAAGGGCCTTAGAACCTTCTAGAAAAGCTCTATTGAAATGCATATACTTCATGTCTCCTGCAGGGGATGAGGACTCTGCAGACAGAGGGGTCCTGACATCTCTGCTTCCAGCTTGTGGTTCTGACGTTGTTGGTCGGCTGCGCAGACATTTGACACTCACTCAATTGGAAGATGTCTAAAGGCGATCAGACATCAGGAGACAAAAAGGCGTGTCTACACTGTCTGCAGCCTTTGTGTTATTAACCACACAGCCTCACACTGTTTTGGGGTGGGAAAGCGTGCCCCTCCGTGGAAACAACCTATGTAAAAATTGCTCTTGAGTTGCCAAATTCAACCTCTTAGTATGCCAGTCTCTCTGGAGGGAGCATACTTCTTGCCTGTGGTTCTTAACTGCATTCCGAAGCACACCCACCCCTGCCGAGACAAACCGGGAACCTGAGTGACAGGCTGTGAGCCAAGAGCTGTCGTAAGACACCCAGGGACACAGACACATGGACACACACACACACACACACACACACACACACACACACACACGAATATGGCACATTTTCTTCATGCTTACAAAAACCTAGGCAAGCTAACCCTGAAGTCATCCCTGTGAGGGCTGGAAGTATCTGGAACACTTTCTCCCAGCACCTTGGACAGCTCCTCAATGCTTGGCATGGAGACCCCTGGGGACTTTTCACATTAGTGCACTCCCCAGGTTCTCAGCTTCCTTCCAGGGTCGCTCCTCAGAGATAAAGCCTTTATGGGCTGGCACTGGCCATTTGGGGAAAATGGACAAGAGGCAGGAAGAGATTCTATATCTCATGCTTGCTTCAGAGCAGACCTTCCAAACGGGGTTTCATTCTCTTTTATTAAAAAACAAAACAAAACAAAAACAACCCAACAACTTTGACACACTACGGGTGTCTCTAGACTGCCTGTTACAGATATTACAATATCTTCAAGACGGCTTTTTGTAGGAGTGATTCTTTCATTTGACAGATAGTGGGACTGAAGCTCAGAGATGTTAAGTGACCAACTGAAAGGTCACACAGCCATGGAACAAACAGGGCCAGACAAAAATCTTCAACAGGTCTCCTCTATGCTGCTTGCTCTTCCCCTGAACGTTCTGGACTTTGGGGAGGGGGTTATCAGACTTTATGAAGTCTCTCTGGAGGGAGGCTGCTTGTGCAGATGCATCTGGACGTGTGCGCAGAAGTGGGGCACAGGTCAGGCTGGCTATGCATGCACTGCCCCCCACCCAGTTTAGGAAGCCACAAACCTGGGTGGAGGTCTCCTTGGTTGACGGTGGGCAGCTAGCTTGGTTAGCCCTACCTCAGTTTCCATATCTGGAAAGTGAGGTTCAGGTAGCTGTCCTAAGTACTGGGGAGTCAAGATATTCCAGACACATCCTGTATGCGGTAGGAGCTTGCAGCATACGCAAAGCGGCATGCCCCTCCGTTTCTTCTAGAATTTGGATCGGGGCAGTGGCATTGGCAATCATGGGGATGAAGTGCTTCCTTTTGGGAACCCGTGAAGGATTCTGAAACCCTGCTGAGGCTCCCCAAGACAAAGAGTGGGCATGACCCCTACTCCATTCTGACATACACCTCAAGTTTAAAAAACAAGCCCCCAAACAACCCCCATTAGAAACAAAAGCAAAAATCCAACCAAGAAAATCAGTTCTCCAGGAAGCTGTGTTAATGCCCACCCCCAAAACCTTGTTATTTGCCTTGATGCCAGTTTAAGTGGGGCTGGGCAAGAGGGTACTTTTCCTCATGCCCCCTTTAGAGGAGTGACCTGAAGGGTCAGCTCCTTTCTATCTTCCTATTGGGGCTTGCCTGAATATCACACCTGCCAGCTCACCTTTGGGGACTCTCCCTCTGTGGGGGGCCTCTGGAGCTCCCTCCCAGTCTGTGAATATGTGTGTGAGTGAGGTTCGGGATTCCCCATGAGTAGGACAATGTTTTTTAAAGAGTCTCCTCTGCCGCAAAATGGGATGCATCTTCCCAGGGGCTGCTTGAGCAGACTGGGAGATGGGGCTGGGTGCAGCCTAAATCACCCTCCTGAGGACCCTTGGTTTGGTCTGTGGGAAACCACAAGATGCAGAGGCCCCAGGATCTGTTCCCGGCTACGTCAGTCCCGACCACCAACAATATTTCCCGCGCTGAGCACCTACCCTCAGCTTCACACCGACATTTACGATGTTTTAAAGGTTTGCCAACAATCCCCAGGAAAGGGCCACTTCTCTATTTCACACACGAGAAAAATAGGCTTAGAGAGGGGAGGGGACTCACCTGAAATGGTTGCTTTAGGAGTAGAACCCCAGGGAAGTCCCTCTAAGGTCCCTGCCCCTGCTGTATGCCTGCGTGAGACTCGCTTGCTCCAGACAGCCAGGTCCCCAGTGTACAGAGGCAGCTGCAGTTGCTGAGGCCACCTTACCCTGAGGGTGGAGGTGAGCCTCTCACTTCCTGTTCCCCAGAGAGCAGCCCAAGAGTCCGGTGCTGGACTCCAAGACCCAAGTGTCCATGAATGGCCAGGGAAGCCGGATCTCCTGGGGACCCTGTCTCACCCTTGGACCACTTGGATAAAAAGCTATGCGTGGCAGGGACGCACAGAATGCCTTTCCTCTGCTCTGGGAACCATCAGCCTCTCTCAACGGGCTTCTAGGCTTCTAGGCGGGAGAGGTGCAACTTTCCAGGTTGGGGGAAGTGAAGGTTGTTTTACTGGATCAAGCCAGCCCACAGGAGCGCAAGGCTGATGGGGCAAAGTTGGAAAGCTAAGGAGCAGCTCCAGCAAGCCAGCCTTGCACTCCGGTCCCCCTTTGGTCATGCCAGAGTCACCAACAGGGTCACGGGGGGGGGGGGGGGGGGGGATGGCAGGAGAGAAGAGGAGACGGTCTTCCAGAAGAGGAGGTGACTCAAAGTTGAGTCCCCACAGGTGCCAAGGTTCCCAGGGGTCTTGCATCCCCAGCCTTGGGCTACGTGCACGCCTTGGGTCATGAATCCCTGCTATTGTGGCACGGAGGTTAGGGACATCCGGGGAATGAGGTTGGGAGGGTCCCCTGCCCTTGTAAAGTTGGAGCAAGGTAGCAGGACCCATCTTCCCAGGAGCTCACAGCCTGACGACCCGGGTCCGCCCCATCGCTAGGAAAGCCAGGCTACCAAGGAGAGCCAAGTTGGGACGCACACAGTCGGAGCCGGAGCACCAGTCTGGGAGAGGGTACGTGGGACACGCTGGGTCCGGGGCAGAGAACTCACCTGCCGCTGGAGCCCGCGCAGTTCCAGGGCTGTGGATCTCGCCGATCACCCTGTCTCCCGCGCCTCCTTCTCCCGCGGCTGTCAAGCGCGCAGATTCAGAGCCTCGCTCCGGGGCAGGATGCTCCAGGCTTCGGCAGCGCCTCGGGGTAGGAGCTTCCAGAGCGAGCGCTCCCCGCCCCCTCCCGGTCCCTAGCTCCCGCCTCGCTCCGCCCTAGCCCAGCCAAGTTCAGGACTGGAGGCTGCCAGCGTCCCCACGCGCAACCCAGCTCACCCCGGCCGCAGCTGCCCCTCGGAGCAGCCGCTGTGCTAAGTGGTCGCTCGTACCCCGCGGCTGCATCAATATGCAGGGACCGCGCAGCGAGCTCAGCGAGGGTCGTGAGGGGGAATTTATTTCTTAATGTCCCTGCTTTATCCTATCACCGCTGAAACGAATTAGTGGTGACGTCCAACCGGCTGGTTTATGGGCGTGGGGAGGGAGACGTCGCAACCCTCATTAAAAGGGCCGCTCTGGGCTTGGAAGCATACATCTTTTATGTAACCTAATTTCCATTTTTTTATCAGAAAAAAAATCAACATACACACAATGACAATTTTGGGAAACCCGAAGGGGGTTAGAGGTAGTGACCACAGCATGGAGGGAGGCTGTTTTGGGCAGAGAAGGACCTCGCTGAGGCAGGTGGTTGTCTCTGTCCTACATGGTGGAATGATTCCTTAATGGGATAGCAGGGGCATGGCCCCTTGAGGCAGGGCAAGAAGCCCCTCACAGAGCCAATGGGAGAAGACAGCCTGGGTTCTGGCCCGGGTTCTTGGGTGGGCAGATGTTCTGGAAAGGATGCCTGGTTGTTGTGTTTTGGGGAGCAGAGTGTAGGCATTGTATCTAGGGAGGGGGGTTGGAAAACCCCCGAGGGGGTCTTATTCTCCTATGGCCTGGAGACCCCAATGCCAGGAGAGGCCAAGGGCTGGGCTGGGGGAAGGGCAGGCTCAGAGAACACTTCCTTCCTTTCTTAGGGGCTCTAACATATGGGTAACCATATAAACCCGTCTCTAAAGCTGTCTTTTCCTGGGCAGATTGCACAGGCGTTTTTGCATTTAACTGTCGCTGTTGCTCACACACTCTTGGAGAAGGAGTGGTGTGTGTGTGTGTGTGTGTGTGTGTGTGTGTGTGTGTAGGGGGGGGTCGGACTCCAGGAAGGAGAGGAAGACTCAAACCCAAACACACCCAGACACCTGGCTGCTAGCTTGAACTCCCCCCTCAGTCCCAACAAAGGCAAAGCACGCTCAGTACAATTTCGCCAAGGCCAAGAGCCAGCTACTCCTCCTTGTCCCTCACACATGGTCTTCAGATAATCTTACATTATGTCAAGCCTGAGGAAAGGGGCTGTGACCTTGAGGGGTGCAGGACGAGGACTAGGGGAGGAGGGGAGGAGGGAAGGGAGGCATTAGGAAAAGCTGGTGGGGTGTAAAGAATGTGTCCAGGGAGGGCCTGAGAAATCCCATCGGCCTGCCAGGGCCCTGCCACTTCCTGACTGGGTGTGCCGGATCCGAAGTCTGCTTCCTGAGCCTCGGATGTGGATCTTGGGCTGTGGGGAGGCTGGTATAGTCAAACATTGGTGGCAATGCTCTTCGTTTAGTGTCTGGCATATAGTACCTGCTCTGAGAAGACCAGCCATCCACGGTGACACTGAGGAGGACTGCCTATATGTCAACTGGTAAATGAGCGTCCCAGAAGTGGAGGCTGGAGTGAGTCCTTGCAGCCTGGGTTCTGTCCATCCTGGACCCCGCTTCTCCCCGATCCCTTTCAAAGTTGAGCACTGGGCTTCCATGGTGTTGGGTCTCTCAACACTGCTCCCTCAATTACCATGGCAACTGGGGAAAATCAGGAAGCCAGGAAGGGAGGCTGCTTCTCCACTGGGCTGGCAGTTCACCTGATCCAGAGCCTCGAGCCAGCGTGCTGTGTGTGGGAGTTGGGGCCCCCAGAGGTCCAGAGTGGGCCATCTCCCATGCGAAGGGTGGTCAGCAGGGAAGGCCGAGCTGTGACATGTGGGGTCAGGACCCAGGCTGGGCTGCGCCTGAAGAAGCAGAGTTGGCCAGTTGGGGGGAGGGGACAGAAGCTCACTGTCCCCAATCCTGTCACTGTTGCTAGGCGTCCTGGTACAAAGTGATGCTGAGGCAGGACCAAGAGGTCCCGGGGTCCCTGTTGCAAGGATGGAGCCCAAGTCCAGGGGAGGAGCCTACCACCACAAGGAGGGGTGTGTGTGTGTGTGTGTGTGTGTGTGTGTGTGTGTGTGTGAGAGAGAGAGAGAGAGAGAGAGAGAGAGAGAGAGAGAGAGAGAGAGAGAGAGAGAGAGAGGATACAGAGGAATAGGGACAGAAATAGAGGCAGGTATTTATATAGAGAGAGATAGAAAGAGCCCCCACCACCAACAGACAGACAGACTTGCCATCCTCCCTCAGCCTTGTTTCCACGGGGTTAAGGAGAACTAGGACGTAGAGCAGTTACTGGGTCAGAGGGGACCACGGCTCTCTCCTGTGGATCACGTCTCATTTTGCCGGTTTTGAACCAAGCCCTTTACGGTACCCAGTTGACTGGATTGTCACCAAAATGACAAGAAGTGGCTCCCCTTCTCACTTGCGCCTTAGTGGGGCGCTGGAGTCTCTGGAGTCAGAGCCTCTCCTAGCCCCCAAAGCAGTGGATGAGGAAATAGATACAAGGACCCAGATCCTGGTTGGGGGGGGGCATGGCTCAGAGGCAAGGCTCATCTGATTGTGCAGGAGGGCCTGAGTTCCATCCCCAGGACCCCAAAGTGCTTGCCTACTTATAGAGAAAGAGGGAGGGGAATGAAGTCAGAGTCACCGTGCTGGGGGGGTGTCAGAAGGAAGAAGATTGGCCCTCGGTGTTGGGGAGCCTCCTGGCTAACGCCGGGCAGAACTAACATTCCCAAGAAGTGCAGGAAAAAAAAAAAAAAAAAAAAACAAAAAACCAGAAACTCTTGCCATCAGCCGGGTGGCTCTGGGCTGGGTAATAGCGACAGTCCCCCAAATGCTTCTTGGATCTGGTGACTTAGAGGGTGCTGTGGCTTGATTCTACCAGAAGCAGCTTTGGGCGTCCAGGGGTCGATGACGAGGACGTCGCCTTTCTCAGTCTGAGAGGGACTGAGTCGGCTGACACACATCCAGACATCTGCTCCAGGCATGGGGTCTCACCCCAAACCCCTGCACGGACAGTGAGTGTTTGCATCCCCGCCTGCTTCATATTCTCTGTGACCCTCTACTAAGAGTTGGCCCAGGGAAGCAAGGGAAGAGGGACTTGGTTTGCTTACTCTATGTGGCTGCCACCGAGGGCTAATACATTACCCAGGGCTAATGAAAACATAATTATCTTCTTTTGGCTGCAGAGAGGGGCTAATTTAATAGGCTGCGATCGAAAGGCATCTGTTGAATTCACCCATCAGTGAAAACACTTGAAGGGCCTGGGAGGGGAGAGGAGAGCGCCGCTGGCTGGCTTGCAGCTGTGTCCAGGCTGCAGGGCGCCTACAGCTCAGATAGCAGCAGCTGAAGGACCACGGCAACCCCCAGGTGTCTATGCAGACACAGACCTGGGGGCTCCGTTCCTGCCACGAGTTGCGGGCTTCTCCTTTGCCACTAGCAGCCTCAGCCTTCTCATCCATACAATGGGGCTTGATTATTCCTCTTATACCACAACTTAAGGGACACACTTGAGGTGATGAGAGAGGAGGGGTCCCAGCATGTTCTGTGTGTTTAATAAAACAATCTCTTCTCTTGCCCTGACTGCGCAGGCTGTACTGAGATGTAGGGTCCTTGCATTAAAAACCCCCTCTTTGGAGAAGTCCTTGCTCCGAATCCACCGTGCACTTGGGAATATTTACAAATTCAGTGTTGGACTGGAAAGAAACGCAGAAGGGTAGGACGACCACTATCATCACTCCAAGTCGGTGGTTCTCAAAGTTCCTGGACAACTAGGTCACCATTCCCTGAGAACCTCTTGATGATGTTCACCCCAGACCCACTGAAGCAGACACTCGGGGCTGTGTTTGTGACACACTCATTGGGGGGGGGGAGGATTTGTCAGAATCCAGTGCCAACCAAAAGCCAAACACACACTTGTTTAAATAAGTGAATGAAGGGCCAAGCATTCATTCAGCCAGGCTTCGTGTGCTCAACATCACCTCCCTTATTAGGCACCAACTGTATACACAGCCCCATGCAATGAAGCCCTTGAATTCTTCCAGCCTCTTTAACCTACACCCACATTCCCTCACACCTCAGTTCTGAAGAATGCCCCTGAGTTACAGGGGTGATGACAGTCTCAGGGCTGTCCCTCTGTTGCCATGGTAATCAGCTCCCCTCTGTCCCTGAATCTGCTCCACTCATCTCTCTGGATGAGAGATACTGGTTTCAGAAATGAAGTTAGCTAGTGTCTGAGCTCAGCCCTGGGTGTTTGCCTGGGAGTTGTCGGTCCAAGATGCTTGTTATGAGACTCCATGCCCATCAGTCTCTTTTGCAGTCAGAGAAACAAGAGGCCCTGGAAATGCTGTCTGGCATTATACACAGAGAGCCTAAGACCAGAAAGTTCCAGAGCCATCTAGGGGCAGCAGCCTGTGGGTGGCTGATTGGTTTTTCCCTCCAGCTCAGGGATCGTAAGAGGGAAAACATTTCATCTAAGCAGCCTTGGAGCCAGAAGGCTGGCGGGCCAGACAGGACCCAGTATTAGGAACATGGTTATTTGAGAGGCTAGTGTCCCTAGGGAAGGAGGGAGCACAGTCCCTGGAGATGTTATCTTAGACACCGGAAATAATTTGTAAGACTCTAGCAGAGATAAGGGAGGAACCATTTAAGGTTTAAAAGGAGCAACCTGGGCATAAGAAATAACGTGACCTGACTCATGTCACTCATGGGCTGTGTGAGCTTGGGTAAGCAGCTTGGAGTCTCTGAGCCTCAAAGGAGAATTTAATGCATAGATGGGTGACCCCATGTGTTATGTGCAAAATCCAGCACACGAAGGTTTCTCAGTGTCCAAAGCCCCTTCAAAGGGCCCCCAGACCTGGCAGTTTGTCTCTGGGGGTCCCTGATGGCTGTTACAGTTACCAAGCTAGCTCAGCAGAGAGGCAGTTCCCGAAATGGCCGACAGATGGCGCTAAGCCTTCACGGTAGCCAACTTGCTTTCCGAGACCCACCTGGAGGACACTATTTCTTAGAGTCAGCTTTTGGAACCTCCGGCCTGTGTCCTGGACAAACTGGGCTGCTTTGAATGGCATGGGACTGCTGGCCCTGTTAATACCTTATAGTTAGTCCAAGTCTAGTCCTGTAACTTCCTGTTCTTTTTCAGGTCTCCTCAGTGTGGACAACTGGGCTGGAATTTGCAGGGTGCAGTCAGGGCTTCTGTGTCTTACTTCTGGAGGACACATCAAGTGGGCTGAGTGTGAGGCATCGGAGGATGGTGGGGTCTGCAGAGAATTCTAATTATTCCCCTCAAATTAAAGCATCGAGGCCACTCGCTGGAGAATTCTGACCACAAATATGGGTTTCAGTTCCTGTGAGTGGTGCCGTGTGGTGTCAAAGGAGATCCCCACCATAGTGTTACAGACTGCCAAGTGCCTAAGAATTCCCAACATTCATGGATGGGACCCCCTGCAGTGATATATTGTGTCCCCCAATATATTGTGCACCCTAATAAAGCTTATCTAGAGATCATAGGGAAAAGCCAGCTACTATATGAAACATAGAAGTCAGGCAATGGCAGCACAAGCCTTTAATCCTAGCACTCAGGAGGCAGAGATCCATTCAGATCTCTTCAGATCTCTGTGAGTTCAAGGCCACACTGGGAACAGAGCCAGGCATAGTGGCACACACCTTTAATCCCAGCACCCCCTCAAAACATGGAGAGCTAGGACGGCTGTGCCCTCAGCAAGTTGTTGGTGAGACCGAGTCAGATGACCTCCTTGTTCCAAGTTGACTATTTTGTTGCTGTGAGCCCCCTTGGCCCTCTCCCACCCCCCAGTAAGCTGGGCTGGGTCCTCATCTTTGGCTGCAGACATCTGGAATTCAATGACACACAGGTTCTCGGCAACCATGACACCATTTCCTTATCTAAGTTCAGATAGAGATCTCCTGTGACCACACCCCTCTTCACCACACTGCAGATGTTCACAGAGAAGATCATACCATTGGCTGTTACTGAGAAGTCCCTAAGGAAGGTCACTGGGGATGTCGAGGACAGAGGGGCAGATAGAAATTCCAGCTTTATATTCTAAAAAGCCCCCCAAAGCCAAGGTCAGGGACCGTAATTCTTCACCTAACTCTACCTCACCTGCTGTGTGACCTTGGGCAAGACTGCTCCCCTCTCTGGGCTCTATGAAATGAAGGAGGTTGGGCTAGAATGTAGCTTCCGTCTCTACTCTCGGTTTGCTTAGGTCTCACGGCAGTTTGGTGGGTAGAGGGTGGAGACTGGGGAAGGGTGCCATAGCCCCTTGGTCCCTCCTCAATTCAGAGGATCTCTGCCTTTTGTATGTTTGGCTTTCCTGCTTGTGTATCAGGATGGTAGTGCTCAACGTAGCTTCCCATCATTCAGTCAGTCAACCACGCCTCCCTCTTTCTGTGTGTGTGTGGAGCGCTGTGGGGCCGATGAGACCCTGGGGCAGGATTTTTGTCCCCGGAGGACCATGAACTCATGGTCCATAGCAGTCACCTTAATGCTGACACTCTGCAGTCTCTATGGTCTGCACCCCCACACCGGGAACCTGTCAGCCTTACCCTCACTTTCGAAGCTTTAATGAGAGAAGCCACTTTATTCTCCCCAGTCAGACGGCCCTGAGCTCTGACATCCAATTGATTCAAGTGGACACTCTTCCTCTTTTCATGTGGATGGGGGAGGAGCTGGTGCCATTTAAAAGCTTAGGATTCAGTTCTGGGCTCTGCTGACTCTTAACTGTGTGGCCCGAGGTTGGTTATTGGACTCTTTTGAAGGTAGCGGCCATGTTGGAATCTATTTTGATGTTTTCAAATGTCTAGCAGTTTGCTAACGCGTCCCAGGCATTCGGTAACTCAACCCAATTGCTTGGGAGGATTTGGCAGTTTCTCCACACCACTGATTTTAGAAGCTGAGTCCTTAGACTAGCAGCAGCAGCAACAGCAGCAGCACCTGGGTTGTGTGGCACTGCACATTTTTCTGTCCTTGTCCCAGTCAATAACACCACAGGAGGGACGGAGCATGGCTAGCTGAATTTTAAGAAGTTGCTTGCAGTTCTGATGTGCTAAGTAAGCTTGGGACTCACTTCTCTATATTCATGATATTTTCACAATATTCATTATCCAGATGAAATTGTGTATATGATTATATATGCAGAATGCACATAGTTTACTTTATTAAGATTATTTTTTGAGACAGGGTCTCAGATTGTCCAGACTGGCTTTGAACTCCCTAGGTAGACAAGGATGAACTTGAATTTCTGATCCTGAGTATTGGGGTTATGGACACATTACCACCATGTCTGTCTTTATTATTTATTTGTTTTAATTAATTAATTCTTTCTTTTTTTTATTGAGACAGAGTTTCACAGAAACTAATAGTTAAAGTAGTAAAGATGATCTATGGTTGCTGGAAGAGCCCAAATAGCCAAAGCAGTTCTTGCAGAAAGAACAAAGCCCAGAGGGATTGCAATATCGGACCTCAAAATGTACTACAGAACCATAGTGACAGCACCAGCATGCTACCGGCAACAGACCAAACACGACCAGATGAATAGAACAGAGGGCCCCCAAGATAAAGCCATTCACACCAAAGATCCCAAAGCAATGGAGAAAAGACTTGACAACTGGTGCTGGAGGAACCGGATGTCCACAGGAGGAAGAACAAAGCTAGGTTCCCTACCACACTGTGCAAAAACTCGTTTATACTTGATCAGAGACCTTAATGTAGATTCTGAGACTCGGATGCTGCCATCCTTCACGATGCAGACAGACAAGGATGTTCTGGAGAGGACCTCAGCAGATTGGGAAATCACAGCCCAAAGTGTCAAATGGGAACATGTGAAATTAGGAGTGTCTGGATTAGCAAAGGAAACAATTAAGTGAACGCACAGTGGGTAGAGGGTAGATGAGAAAAGTGGGTACCCCCATGAACTTTCCAGCCCAGGCTATCCCCATCATTGTTGCACCCCACTAACCAACACGATGAGAGGATGACCATGGAAGCCACAGGACACCCGGCTTTAACCAAGCCAACCTCTGCCTGATGCTAGCTGTGTGACCTTGGACCAGGGACCTAGCTTCCCAGATGCCCCCACCTCACCCACAGCACCTGTCTACCTTTCAAATGTTTTGAAAATCACGCCGACCAATAACCACATGACACTGGTGTATAGCGGGCGCCTGAATAATGAAAATTCCTTCTTTCTTTACTTAACAGTGATTCACACACACACACAGTTAGAGTTAGAGAGAGAGAGAGAGAGAGAGAGAGAGAGAGAGAGAGAGAGAGAGAGAGAGAGAGAGTGTGTGTGTGTGTGTGAGAGAGAGAGAGAGAGAGAGAGAGAATGTCATGCACACCACAGTGTATTTGTGGAAGACAGAGAACAACTTGGAGGAGGAGTCAGCTCTCCTTTTCTACTATACGGGTCCCAGGGATCAAACTCAGGTTCTTAGGTTTGGCGGCAAGAGCCTCCACCAGCGGAGCCATCTCCTACATTAACTACTTAACTGTGTTACCATTCACGATCTAGAACTTTGGATTTCCCCCAAGCTTTTTCCTCAGCCCCGCCAATGAATATTCATATATGCATAGTCATCCCCACTCCTGCAAAACACCCGGGCCATGGCTTAGCATTCAGTCCCCTGGTAAATACTCACTGGGCATCACTGTGTGCTTTAGGCCAGAGGCGATAAGTAAACCGGCGGGCCCGACCCGGCCCTCATGGGACCTGTATTCTCCTTCCACAAGCAAACGGAGAAATAATGTATCAATTGGAGATAGTCGCTGTGACTCAAGAATGGAAAGTAGCTATGACAAAAATGTCAGGGAAAGGGGCAGAGAGGCCATGCTTGGGGGCTGATTTCACACAACATGGCTGAGACGTGGTCTTAGAGGCCGTGCATATAGCCAGTGATCCACAAAGCCTTGCTAAATACAGAGACCACCATACAGGTGACATAGGCAGCTTTGATATGAAAAGGAAAAATCCAAGGGGACTTTGTCCATTGTTTTCAGAACCACAGACTACTGAGTTGATACCCATTTTGGTTAGTTTTAACTGTCTACTTGACACAATCTAGGGCAGTGGTTCTCAACCTGTGGGTCATGACCCCTTTGGAGGAGGTTTAAACGACCCTGTCACAGGGGTCACCTAAGACCATTGGAAAACAGATATCTATATTGTGATTCATAACAGTAGCAAAATTACAGTTGTGAAGTAGCAATGAAAATAATGTTATGGTTGGGGGGCAGTCACCATAACATTAGGCACTGTATTAAAGGGGTCACAGCATTAGGAAGGTTGAGGACCACTGGGCTAGAGTCACCTGAGTCAGGAATCTCAACAGATAGATCACCCAGTTCAGATTGGCCTGTGGGCATGCCCATTAAGGATTGTGTTGAGTTTAATTGATGGAGGAGGGCCCAGCCCCAGGCAGGTGGTCCTGGACTATATAAGAGAATTGGATAGAGGAATTTATCACAGCAACAGAAAGGATGTTAGAATAATATGACCTCATTTGGATATCAGATATGTCCCCAACCCAATAATCACCTGAGAGGAAGATATCATCATACATCAGTCTTCACCATGACTCCATGCAGGGCCACCTGAGGACCTGGAAATCATAGGCATGGGAAATGGGTCCTGCCGTGGATTCTGCCTCAAACCTCAAGTCTGAGAAGTGGCCAAGGCCTATACCAGCTAATACTTCCTATTTGTTCTCTCTGCTCCAGGCACCAAGCTAAGTACCACACCATTAAGACTCAATGACCCCATTAGGAACATACTAATAGAACCATATATTTTTAAGAAAAGAAATGGGGGTTCCGGAAAGGTCGCATAACTTGCTTGAAGTTGTATAGTGACCATGAGACATGTTCAGGGGGATGCCAGGCTGATAGTGCTGGGAACACAGAAAAGGTAAGCTAGCCTAGCCTGGAGCAAACAGGTTGTGTCTGCCCTTGTTGGGGAAACGCTGAGTTGGGGGCAGGGGAATAAAGACTAGGAAGTGGAGGTTCATTCTAGAACCTTGTGTGTGTGTGTGTGTGTGTGTGTGACATTTTGGTGGCTTCATAACCCTCCCCCTCAAGCATTCTGGGTAATTCCCTGCTCCTCCTTCAGTTGAGGCCAACCCTCATGCATGGCTCTGTATCTGCATGATGCTGTATCCACAGGATGGAGACACTTTGGGAACTGCAACTGAATCTCCATCTGTCCATCAGAGGCTGGGCATTTGCACTGTACTGTGGAGTTGGTTTGGGCTTCTGGGGTATTGGGGCTATGGGGCCAACAGCTGGGGAGGGTCAGGGGTGTCACAGTGTCTGACAGTTTGCTAGCATATGCCTCTAGAGCCCTCCCCCCCCCCAGTGGTATTTGCTCTGCCCATGACTTGGGCTATAGGGCCCGAAAGAGGCGGTACTTTCTGTCCTTGTACATGACCTCTTATAAGGAGTTGGCGAAGGGTCACATTCCCCTTCTCCCTACTCCGGCCTGTGAGGTGGATTCACTCCTGGTCAGATCAGAGGATGACTTCTGCTGTCTATTCCGTTCTGTATTCATGAGTGTATTTCCTCAATTTACCTTAATAAATTTCCCTAATATTTCTTAAACAGACTCCCATGGATTTATCGCTTTACCTCCCCATCTTCCTTTAACCCAGGGATATAGCCTTCCTTTCAGGCCACTGATGGAGATCTCAGCTTTGGTCAGCAGTTGAATCAACTGTCATATGCTTATGGTCCCAAAGGCTCTGTGAATTTGTCCGTGGTTTCCAGACTCCTCAATCATAATCCCAGGTCTCCTTCTTTCCAACCCCTCTCCGTTTGAGCTGCCGCCTTCCTGGTCTGGGGCCATCCATTAGCCCCAACAACACAGCCTGTTTCCCAAATGTGTTGTTGGGCTTCCTAAGGAGCCCCCTGACTACATCACCCCCTGAGCTCGAAGCCCTTCAAAGTGGGCAGTGTCTCCTGGACACGGCCTGATTCTTTGTCCATTCCTTTTCTCGAAGACTCCTCCCAGCCATAGACGTCCACTGAGGATGGAGGTGGTTCCTGATGGGATGTAGGGAGGCATGCCTTCCTCCAATCAGCAGGATGAGGCTGGCCACCGCTTCCCTTGCTCAGCACTCACATCTTTTCTTCTCTCAGGTACACCCCGATTTTGTTTGGGGAGTTCCCCTTTCCATCTGTGAAGCCTTGGAACTCTGCTTCTCCTGTGTGAGGCTTAGCTGTCCAGCCTTGTCTCAAAACCTTTGTGCTCCATTGAGTCCTTTGTGGATTATCCTCATGTTTCTGAAAATTTAATGGTCCATTCATGATCTTGAAACCAAAGAGAGGTGGAGGCGGGAGGGGGCTCCTCTCCTTTCTCAGCCAGGAGGGGACCTGGGTTAGCATCTGTTGATGCCTTTAGGTCCCTTCACTGGTTTCTAAACCCTCTTTGGTACCTTGGGAAGCTAAGCCAATCAGCATACACCCCACTTCTTGGATTCAGCCAATAGAAGGCATGGGCAGAACAGAGGGGGCGGGGTCACATGAGGTTCTGCCTCTGCTGCCGCATTTGCTAGAGCAGGCTCTACTACCCCTGTCTTGCCATCAGGCTTGATGTGGGGGGGTCAGAGGACGACTTGAGGGAGTCAGTTCTCTCCTGCCACCATGTGGGTCTCAGGAATGGAACTCAGGTCCTCAGGCTTGGTGGCAGGTGCTGTTACTGGGCAGAGCTCATAGTCTGAGAGTACAGTCCCCCAAAAGTGGCAGAAGGTGTGTGAGGCAGTTGGTCATGTTGTATCCCATGATCAAGAAGCAGAGAGATGAGGACTGGTGATCAGCTAATTTTCTCCTTTCTGTGCAGTCCAAGCCCCTGGCCCATGGAATGAATGGTACGTCTACTCTCAAGGTGTGTTTATCCACTTCAATTAACTTTATATCGACAGCTCTTCACAAACGCAGCTAGAGGCTAGTCTCTGAGGTGACGCTGAATTCTGTCAAGTTGACCATCATTTCAAACCTAGTGTGGTGGTGTGTGTGTCTACGCTCCCAGTGCTGGGGAGGCACAGACAGAGGATCTTTGGGGCACACTGGCCAGTCAGCCCACCCTGATGGATAAGTCCCAGTGTCCCTTGTCTCAAAAAATGAAGTGGAGGATGATAGAGGAAGACACCCAACATTGATTTCTAGCCTCCACATATGCGTTCATGGGCATGCACACCCGCACACACCTGTGCAAGCACACACATACAACACACACACACACACACACACACACACACACACACACACACACACACACTGTCCTATCTGTTCACTCTGTCTTCATTTTGTTTCACAGGCTCGTTCTAGCCCCCTTTCTTTGTCCAAACTGCACTTCTTTCTCTTCATGGGACATGTCTACAAAAAACAAACAAAACAAAACAAAACCCAAACAAACAAATACCCCCCCAACCCTTAAAATACGTGAATTGTTTTCCCCCTCTTTAATTAATAACTTCTACATTCTAGCCCAGCAACTGTGGAGACAGCCAGTGCTTTCTGAGTCCAAGAAGGCATGAGCTCTTCACCGTGGGAGGAAAGCATGGGCTTTGCAACCTCAGGTGGAAAAGGTAGATAAGGGTTCGGGAGCAGCCTGGGCTGATGATGTCCTTTGAGAATGTATAATCTTGCAGACGGCGTCTGAAGTACACAGTAGGTACTCAATAGACACTTTCAATTGGAGTGGGAACCATCATTTACTCCTTTCTCCCCAGACTTTGGAAGTAGGCAGGCACTAATCATCCTGAAGAGATTTAAAAGCACCCCCCCAACACACACACACACACAACACCCTGCTTCAAGCTGAAGAACCTCCCATTCCTTGTTTTCCTCTTGTGTGCTCCTTGAAGCCTGAGAATCATGCTATTCACAGGCTGAATGGCGGTAATTCTGGCGATGCTTAAAGCCGCCTTCCCGCGGTAGCGGGGGAAAACACTTGCCCGTCTCCCGTGCCATGAAAACCACTTGAATGGCCGCCTGCAGCTCCTGAGAGCAGCCTCTTCGAGGAGGCTGGGTTTGAAAACGGAGTGTGAAGAGGTCAGGCTGGGTTTCAGTCGTCCCTGGGTGAGAACTCTGGTCTCCCTCCATAACTTGTATGATTTTTTTTTTAACTCTATGAGGGAAGGTTCTGGATAAGGTGAGACTCATAGTGGCTGGGCAGAGACGCCCCGCCACGTTGACGTCATTACCCAGTGGCCTTTATATCAGGGTGGCAGGCACCAATGACCACAGGAACCAAGGTGTTCATCATGGAAGCAGGTCACATGATTATACCTCACACTCATTAACTTCTCATGATCTTCTCTTGTCCCCTTTCTTCCCCCAAATTGTCCTCCTCTGTTTTCATTGAGTGTGTGTGTGTGTGTGTGTGTGTGTGTGTGTGTGTATACACGTGTATTTTTTTTTCTAGATGCTGTATACTAGAGTAATGAGTGTTGATTTTTTTTTTCTCGGTTTGTCGATACAGGGTTTCTCTGTGTAGCCCTGGCTGTCCTGGACCTCACTCTGTAGACCATGCTGGCCTCGAACTCAGAGACCCGCCTGAATGCTGGCTCTACTTTTAAGTTTTTCAACAAGAGAAGAAGAAAAGATAAACTGTGGCCAGAAACGAGCTAGAATTTTGAGAGGGAGCCATGTCTGCCTCCTGCTGCAATCGGGGCCAAGTGGCTACAACAACATGAGTAAATAAAGTCATGAATAAATAAATAGAAATGGGCAAATCAAGACGCGGACCTTCACAGAACCCACAGTGGGCGGGACAGCGATGCAGGCCTGGCCAATCAAACCACAGCGACTCTTCTTGCAAAATGATTGGCCTGAAAGGTGAACATGTGACTCAAACAGAGCCAGTCAGGCCCTTCCCTGGGACTGAGCCAAAGAGGTTCTGCTTTGGCTTTGGACGATATCACTGTTGCTGTTAGGAAGAGGCGGGAAGGAGGACTGAGGAGACCAGGCATTCGAAGCATTCCTTTTTCTATCTTTCGGGACTTGGGTCTGTGTCACTTACAACCAAAAGAAACCCGGATGCTATAATAGCCCTTTCTAGACTCGGTCACACCAACCCCCCATCCACAAGCCTACAGAGTTGGTCTTGCCCACCCTCAGAGAGGCTCAGGGAATTGCCACACAGCCAGTGAGAGAGGAGGCTGGGTCTGTGCGGTTTGCACCAGCTCCTAGAGGCAGGGGCATCTTAATGAAGACATCTAGAACTTCTGGCACGTTCTGTGTCTCGACAGCTGGGGGAAGCCGGTTCTTTTGAGTGGCTGATGGGTGTGAAGGAAGGAGGTTTGGGAGAACACTCAGACTTGGGGACAGAGGACCGGGAGGTGGCAAAGGGCAGGGAGGGGTTTAGAAATACAGAGCCCTGAGCTAGCTGCTAATGCTGTTATCTACCTAACCCGTCCATCTCAGGGTGCAGGACCCCGGTGTACTGACTCTTCCTGGCTGCAGCCATTGTGATCAAGGTCATTTTTAAGATCCAAGTTGCCACGCGACCTCCTTGGTTTGTGTTCAAAGGTTTCATTCTACTGGTACGAGGGGCCTGTCTCTCTACCTTCCCTTCCTTCCCTCCTCGCTCCCTCATCTCCTTCCTTCCCTTCCTCTCCTCCCTCCTTCCTTCCCTTTCTCACTCTTCTGTTCCCCCTCTTCCTCCGCTCCCTCTTACATTTTCCCATCATTCCTTGCACCCTTCCAGGCCCTGTCAAAAATACCGAAGCAGTCTGGAGACTCAAGGCAACACAGCCCCACGCCCACACTGGCCCTCTCCTATTCCTCCAACCCATTCCCTACACAGCAGCCAGGATGCTTTTTCCAACACCACTCATTCTGCTTCACTTCCTTTGAGCCCAACTGGCTACCCAATGCCCTCAAGGTAGAATGAGCTACTGAAGCCTCTGGCCTGGCCACCTCTTTCCCTCCAGCCCCCTCCACCCCAAGATCTCTACTCCACCCCAGACAGGTAACTCAGTTGCTAGTTCAGCCATGTCTTCCACCTCTAGGGCTTAAAAAAAAACTACTCTTCTAGATGCCCTGAACACATTCCTACCAGCTCCTCATGTGCTAAACCCTATGATCCTGTGGCACCAGTGGACCACCCACTTCCTCAGAAAAGCTCCCCTCCCTTCTCAGGGTGGGTGGCCCTGCTGTGCACCCAGAGTCCCAGGCTCACCTCCAGGCCAGCATTACTTTTAGCTCCCCAGTGGCCTGCTGGTCTCTCTCTCTCTCTCTGCATTAGGCTCATGACTGACTAACACCGAACAGTCTCAGTACTAGGGGTTGGGCAGAGGGCTGGGGTAGGGAGGGGTGGTCTGGTGTGCCTATGTAGAGCATGCAGAAGTAGGGAGCCCTATAGTTCTATAGTAGGGCTCTGGAGGCCATGGGGGTTGCTGGGAATTTCTAAGTAGTGGGATATAGGTCTCGCTGTGCAGTCCAGGCTGGTGTTGAACTGATCTTCCTGTTTCAGCCTCCCGAATGCTAGGATCACAGAGTGTGCCACCGTGGCCCTCCTTGGAAGAGAGGTTTCGAGACACTGGATGAAATGACAGATGCGTCAGGTGGATCGGCTCGTGACGCTGATGTGATCATTATGGGGAGGGAATGGATTGACGTGGCACATGGTGCCCCATAAATATGTGTGACGACTGTGTTTCACTGACCGGAAGAAGTCGAGCAGGGAGCTGGGGTGGGGGTGGTGATGAGGCATGGAAGCTGCCTCTGCCTTCACTTCTGCCTCCCGGCACCAAATGACATGCCCTGGGGGGTGGGACAGAGGTCCTGGTTCTCCACCATGGTAGGGACTGAAGGTTCTGGGAGGAGCCTCTGGCCAGCGCTCAGACATGGCTTGGCCTGGACTGCATCCCATCTCCCTGAGAAACCCCAACTAATCACTCAAGATGCAGCTCAAATGTCACCCCTTTGGCCCAGGCCTTCAGCAGCCCCTCAGGGCAGTTAGTCTCTTGACTTGCGTCGTCCCATCTATCCCTGCCTCCTTAGCGATACCCTGGGAAAATGAGAAGCAGTCCCGGCCAGCACTTACAGCACAGCTCCGCGTGCTCTGAAAGTCCCTGGAATACTGCCTGAAATACCGTGGGTGCTCATGGTCCGCAATGGCAAGAAAAGATAGGACAAGACTGGGAAGCACGATGGGGATGGTGACCACCGCAATTCTGAGTTCTTCTCTGGCTGGCTGCCTTTTCTTCCGAAGAGCCAGACTGTGTAGGAATCTACCCCAGCCAGTAGCTCCCGACATAATCAGTGTGCATGCATGCATACGGGTGTGTGTAGTGTATGTGTGTACATGTCCACACTTGGATACACAAGTGTACCTACACGTGAGTGTCATGTGTGGTCAGAGGGGAACATTGTCTCATCTCTTTTCCTGGAGTACTCTCCACCTTGGTTTTTTGGGACGGCATCTCTCACTGAACCCAAAGTCAGCTGGTTTGGCTAGGCTGGCTGCCAGTGATCCCCAGGAAGCCTGTCTCTGTCCACACCCAGCTTTTATTTTACATGAATACTAAGGACACAAAACCAGGTCCCGATGCCTATGAAGCAAGCCCTTTACCAATTAAGCCATCCACCAGTTTCCTCCACATGTGTTTGTTTAATGGATACTGAACCATGCATACATAGCAAACCTTTGGCCCTAGAGGGGACCAGATAGTTCCTCCAGAAATATCATGAAAGCCACAGCATCTGTTGAGTGCCCATGACACATGAGGAATTGTCCCAAGCACCTTTAGGAGTTCCATCTCCTTAAACCAAGAAGGTGGCTGCTATCTGATATTGCCCACATGCCAGGCACTGCGGGGAACACACTGATTCTCCGTGAGGGTGACTTTCTCCTCCAGGACACTTGACAATGCCATTTTTGGTTGTCACAACAGGGGCACAGAGAGGGTAGATCTCAGACATGATGCTCAGAGCCTTACAGTACCCCAGCACATAGAATGACCTAGGTGAGGGCTATGATACCTAGCCATAGACATAGCCCAGTGGCCTCAAGGCTCAGAGAGCACAGAAAGTGGAAACTGAGGATCAGGGAGGGTCAGTGGAGGCAGGATGTGAACTTGGTGATTTGGGTGCCAAGCTCTGTGTCCTCAGGGCCTGCTCTGGGAAGAGGGAAGGCTAGAGGCTGCACTGGGCAGGAGCTAAGGGTCTGCTTTCCTGATTAGTGGCACACAGCCCTGTCTGAGGGTCACCAGAGGGCCGGGAGGGAGCTGAGTGCCTTGTCCAGAGCCCAAAAGCAGGCCTGTGGGGAATTCTTCCAGCCAGCCAGAGCAGCCACCAGATGGGGGACTGAGCAGAATTTAATATGTGACCATCTGCAGCCAGCAGCCGTAGAACATGACAGGCAGCTCCTCCTGGGTTGGGGGTGGGGGCTTTGGGGTCAGCTCTGTGTTCTAGGGGTCACCAAGTAGTCCCAGAAGACCAGGTTGTGGGGAAGAGCACCTCACACACACACACACACCTACACCCTCTCACACCCAACTCACACCACCACACTCCCTCACTGCCTGCATGTGGCCACCCTCCTTGATGGCAGGAGTGTTGCTGAGTACCGAGACCATTAGTGGCTGTGGCTGTCAGACCATCTGTTGCATTCTTCACACCCCCAGCCACCCACTCCACCCCATGCCTCTCCCTGGTAGACTGAGTACTGAGCCAGGATGAGCTATTTCTTTGTGTTCTGGACTAAACAGAAGGACCCAGATTGCTAAAAGTGATGCCTTCAGAGGCGGCATCATAGATAGCAAAGGAGACCATCACCCTAAACCGGTCCCTAGACTCCCAACCCCGAGCCTTTAGAAGGACCATAACCCATCATCTCCTGCATGTGCGCTTCCAGTGACGGCTTAGAGCCACAGCCCAGTACTCCCGCTTGAGAGCCACAGGCTCTCCCTCACAGAGCACACAGCTCGGGGGTGACAGCGGGAACCACCGTTGACTGACGATGTTCTAGACCTCACCTCAGAGTCACCGCGATGGCTCTGAGAGAGGCTGACAGGAAAGCTATTTTCTGATGCTCAGAGAAGTTAAGCCTTTTTCTTGGGGTCACACAGCCAACATGGTCTCAGGGTTGTGAAGAAAGCAAAGAACCATGGCAGGCTGTGTAGATATCCCAGACTCACCCTTGCCTTAGGACTTCCCCATGAGCCTGTTTTCATGAGGAGATAGGTGCTTCCTGCCATCCACCAAACACCCGAGAGGGTGACACGAAGGAGGAGGACCATACTTTGGCTCATGTGACGTGAAGGAGGAGGACCGTACTTTGGTCATGGTCTCGGTGGGTGGCTACTTGGATCGGAGAACGTCATAGGGTCAGCGTGTGGAGGAACAGGCTGTTCGGCTGGTGGTGAACAAGAGGCAGAGACAGAGGAAGGGACCAGGAACTAGCTAATACCTCAAGTCATGCATGCCTCCAGTGACCTGTGCCATCCAGCCAGATCCCACCTTTTGAGGTTTCTAGAGTAGTACCAATGGCTGAGGAACAGCCTTCGCCCCATGAACCCATGGAGGACATATTGGGCACTTGGCATTTCCTGTATGTTTTTGTCTCCGTGTGCTCTGTGCATTGGATTCTCCCATCAACCCTAAGGGCCAGAAGATCATTGCTTCATAGGGCATTTTGTGTTGGGGGGGAAGGGGTGAGGTTTGATGGTCACATTGTGGCCAATCTGGGATGGGATGTTTAAGTCCCCATTTTTTTTCTGGGTTTGGTTTCTGTGCACCTCTGGAAGACTGCCCTCCTCAGAACTGGCCAGAGTCACCATGGAGACAGGCCTGTCTCCTGCTACTTCCAGGGTTCAGGGCACTTTCCACCCCAATGGAGTTGGGACCTATTTTCCATAATTTTAACCGACATGGGCAGAGCTGGCTACATCTATCAAGGGCCTTCCAGTCTCCAACAAGACCAGGCCAGACAGGCCAGGAAGTTGTTCCTCCAATCCAGGACACCATCCCCCAGGCATGGAAATCACATTACTAAGTTATGATTTGTTTTTTGAGGTTCCCTGTCCAGCTAGGATGCTGGCTTCCTGTCCCCATTCATCAGAGATGCCACTTTCCAAAGTCAAGGCAGCCAGTGGCCCATGTCTGCATCTTCAATTAACCTTCCTGGAAAACTGGCTTTGGCAAGTCGCCTGACCTCGGAGCCCCAGACTTTCTCGGCTCCAGCTGGCATTCTCCACTTGTTCATTTTGTTTTTGAGACAGGATCTTGCTATGATGGCTTCCAGGCTGCCTTCAGCCACTGATCCTCCTGCCTCTGCCTCCAGATAGAGTGTAAGGGTGACAAGCATATACCACTGTGCCCTGGCAGTGGGACCCTTCTCTGGTTCCAATGAAGGTACCCATCCCTTTCTCTGTTGGGTGATTCTATATCCTGTCTTTCCCAAACAAGAACAGGTCAACGTGTCCCTAGGGTCCAAGGAGGGTTACACAGGATGAGACCAGCCAGGCTTGTCACTCAGGGCCTGACATGAGGTATGGAGTATCCCTTAGTGGGTGGCAGGGTAGCTGCACTTGGAGCCCTTGTGTGGGAGGAGCCCAGTGGCTCGATTCTGATGAGAACATAGAGCAAGGGATGGGTGTCACTTCTGAATTCAGGGATGAGAAGACAGTGACCTCTTACTTTTTTTCAGAGCCTGGAGAAGTGAGTGGCTGGGCTGTAAGCTGTCTTCTGGAAAGGTCCATGGGTGGAGGGGGTTGTTGTGGCTTGAATGAAAATGGCCCCCATAGACTGACTCATAGGGAGTGACATTATTGGAGGTGTGGCCTTGTTGGAGGCTTTAAGGTTTCAGAAGCTCAAGCCAGGCCCAGCATCTATCTCTCTCTCTCTCTGTCTTCCTGCCGCCTGTGGATCTGGATGGAGAACTCTCAGCTCCTTCTCCAGCACCGTGTCTGCCTGCATGCTGCCATGCTTCCCCCCATGATGATAATGGACTAAACCTCTGAACTGTAAGCCAGCCCCAATTAAATGTTTTCCTTTTTTAAGAGTTGCTGTGGTCATGGTGTCTCTTCACAGCAATAAAACCCTAAGATGCCAGTGTACAGCTGCCAGAAGCCACGAGCCACATAGCAAGCTTGGATCAGGGCTAGCCAACTCCTGCTTTCCTTGGGCCCAAAGAAGACAGTGTTCTGTAGTGACCCAGTCCTCACACATCAAGTGCATTTGTCATTAGAAAACATTACATGTGGGCATTTAGTGAGAACTATAGCACAGAGCTGGGAGGGGTGGGTCAGACCTGTAATTCCAACACTTGGGAGGCTGAGGCAGGAGGATCATGAGTTCAAGATAAGTTTAAGCTATGTAGAGAGTTGTAGGCCAATTTAGGCTACACAGTGAGACCTTATCTCAAACACAAAACATAGCTCTGAAGCTTAGAGACACTCAGTTAGGTATGCTCTCCATACTAGGCTAAGCTGGGACCCAACAGAAACCAACTGCTCTCTAGCACCCGTTTCCAACATGCGTATGTTGAACCTTCTTAGCCGTGGTCCCCAAACACCCCTTTATCCGCCCCAGAGAGTGACTTGGATCGTATTTTTGCCCAGAGCTTTTGGGTATGGGTATCACATGACCCCTAGTGAGAACTGGTCCACACCTGCCTGGCTGAAGAGGCGCACCTCCAACCCTGTGCCGCCAGCTCCAACTCATCTGAGCAAAGATTAACAGTGGTGACTTCATCCCCACCCATCTGTGCCTGCTTCTCCATAATTCACAGTGGTGGGATGGGCCTGGGCCATGAACCAGGCTAATTGTTTCCAAACATCGGATTGCAGGGATCCTGGGATGATTATGGGGATATTAGGGTGGGGAGTGGTGAGGTCCTGCTGCTGTGATCCTTAACGACGGCCTCTGGGGACGCCATCTGCCCGGATGAAGTCCACAAGGACACAGGCAGACACAAAGACACAGGCGGGTCCAGACACCCTCCCTCTCCAGCATGGATGGGCATCATGCCTGAAAGGAGCAAGAAACTTCCTGTCTCACTCTGTTTCCATGTTCCCTGTGAACCATAAGGGGCCCAAGCGTGTGCTTCCAGGCTACCCAGGAAGGGAAGCGGCTCATCCGAACACTAATTACACGTCACTATCCAGCCATCAGAGCTCCCCCTAGGTCTCATGTAACTCACGTTCAGCCCCAAGGGGACGGATTCTTTTATAGATAAGGAAGCTGAGACACAGACAGGGATTACACAGCCAGGACATGGGAGATCGGAGGCTGTAGCCACCTGGCTTCAAAACTCACGCACCAGCCAGCGGAGCTTCCATTTCCGGTTCTTGAAGCTCCGGGGCTGGGTTTTAAAACAGTTTTACTTCAGTTTGTTTCTGGGTCAGGCTCTCCACAGTCCATGTTCCTGAGCTGTTTCAGAGTCTCCTCTCCCCCATTCCCGCCTCCGCACATCTCACCCCTCATGATGGATGGGTTCCGGAGGCCAGTGTGGAAATAGGAAGGGAAGGTGGGTATGGTCCTCTAGCCTAACTCATTTTGTGTAGCTGATCTCACTGACCCCTGAAACAACGTCCCTAGGTTGGGAGTGATCATGCTATAATAATGAGGTCAGGAAGAAATGAGGGGTTAGACAGGTTTCCAACTTGCCTGAAGTTGGCCACAAACCCACGTGTTAGAGCCAGGAGTGGCCTGTCCCAGAGGGCTTTTTTGTGATATATCCGCCCCATAGCACATGGGCCTGTCAGACATCACTAATGGATTACAGCACATACTCCCGACGAGGCTGGATCTGTTCTCAACACCGCGGCCTGGGCAGCAAACACCAAAGGTTTTGAGATGCACAATCCTCCCATCCCACAAAGCAGAGTCTTCTGACCATGTGACCTCTCACTCAGGACCTCGGGGGATTCCCGAGAATATGAGAGGCCTAGAAAACTTCTTAAAGATTGCTGAGAACAAACCACATCTGAGCTCAGCTTCCTCCCTGGATGTGCTCTTTCTGGAGTAAACACCACCTGTATGTGATTTGTTCCAATTCTCCACTTCTGCCCTTCTCCATCCTGGGAGGCAGGAGGTCTGCCAACACAGGTGTGCCTGGTAATGAAGGCCCGTGGGTTTGGATGTGAAAAGCCCCCGACAGGCTTCTGGGGTGCAACCTGTCCCTCCGCCACTGAAGGGACATAGATCCTCTTGGTGGACTCAGGTGACTAGAGGTGAGCCCTGAGGGTTAAAGCCTGGCTTAGCTGATAGAACACACTGCAAACACCACTCTACAGACTGGGATGCCCCAGCCACAGTGTGTCTCCCCTGTCCCATCCCTACCCTCACCCTCCCACACGGAGCACATTTTCCTGAGTCAAGACAGACATCTCCTGTGAGCTGCTGCTGCTGCTGTACCCAGCCACAGCTATGGAGAGCAACCAAGGTCTAGTTAGAGAACAGCAACCTTTGGCAGGGCAGATACTTGTCCCCACCAGGGATGAGCACACCTTGGAGGGAAGTCCTGCTGTCCTGAGCCTTTCCCCTCTGCCATCTGCTGATGTCTCTGGCTTGCCTGACTGTCCCCATCCTCTGAACAATAATTCTGTCCCCATGCACCCTGCCTTGAGTACACTTGGGGACCTTCAAAGGTGACACACACCAACTGTGTCCTACATATTTCCTGCAGCCCTCTCCCACTCTATCCTGGCTGCCATAGCTTCAGACACTTGCCATTCTCGGTTAATTCCCTGTCTGGTTTGGTCCCTAGAATGCAAGCCCCAGGGACAAGGACTCTGTCCCTTCTGTTTCTTAACAACTCTTCATGCTTTAGACCAGTGCTCAGTAAAGACATGTCAAGCTGTAACCTGATTCAAATCTCATCTCAGAGCTCCTGGATTTGATAGCAAGCGCCAGACACTCTGGAAAACAAACAAAACAACAACAACAAAAAAAAGCACCCAACAATTCCCTAGATTATTAAACAGGTACATTCTGTGAGACAGGTCAAGTGAATTCGAAGTGAAAGGAGAGCATCAGTTTCTCCTGATAAACTGGAAGGACCAATGTCAGCTGGAGGACAGAGACTGCATGGGCAACCACATCCAACAAGGGCATGGAGAAAGGTTCCTAGAGCCAGGGAACGGCTGGATCCAGCCGTGCCTGAAGGCAGCCCAGAACCATTGATTTACTCTGCAGGCATCCCTGAGTTATCTCAGCAAATAAAAACTATAGCCTCCGCCTTTATAGGTCAAAGGAGGAGCGAGGCAATGTAGAAACAAATAGTTGAACGGAAGTCATAAGGATCAGATGTTTAAAATTACCGGGGGGGGGGGG
This sequence comes from Peromyscus californicus insignis, assembly GCF_007827085.1. Taxonomy (NCBI): domain Eukaryota; kingdom Metazoa; phylum Chordata; class Mammalia; order Rodentia; family Cricetidae; genus Peromyscus; species Peromyscus californicus. The sequence continues at coordinate 8,156,174 of NW_026294540.1, read as the reverse complement.
GGGCGGGGGGGGGGGAGGAGGCGACACACCACAGAGTACATTAAAAGAGAATGGCGCAGAAGATGTCCGTTAGTAACATTCACTCGCCAACCTCCTAGCTCTTCGGCGATGAGAAGATGGTCCAGGCAGAGAGAGCAGCAGGCACAGAGGTCCTGAGGTTGAAGGAAGCTTGGCATGTTGGAGGACATAGGATTGTAAGGAGCCCTGAGTGAGAGACCTCGTGGCTTGAGCTGGCGCTGTGCAATTGGAAGGCAGCTAAGAGCTTGGGGATCCAGGCGAGGCATTTAAAGCTATCTGTCGGGCACTAGGGAGTGCAGGAAGATCCAGAGGATGGACTTTGACACCCAACTTGTCTACACTGAGGAAAATGCATTTAGGGAGAAAGTCACACGGCCATGCTGCGGGCTCCTGCCAGGGCTCCAGCTAAGAGAACAGAGGCTTGGGCTAGAGTAAGGATATAGAATGAGGCAAAAATAGCCAGATGGGAGATTCACTGAAAAACCCTGTCCCTCTTGTAGGAGGGATGTAGGTTCTTGTGCTCAGAGATAAGCACTAGGGAAACCAGGCATGTTAAATACGCAGGGTTGTCTCTTCGAAGGGAGAGATGTTTAATCTTCAAAGGGAGAGATGTTCAAACTGTTTTCCACCCAGATGGCTGGGAGTGGGTGTGGGTAATAACCTAGTGACCTCTGCATTATCTGTATGGCCAGGCCATACCAGTTCCCTCAGACCTACATCTTGAGCCCATTTATCTCAGTCAATCTACAGTGCCACCCTAGACCTTATCATACACATTGTTTACCTTGATCCTGCCTCCTCAGTTAAGCTATAGAACCTGTCTTTATGGAAGATGTCACCTGCACTTTATAAGAGTTTCCATGTAATCGTGTCGAAAGCTTTGCTGTACACACAGGATGGAGTTCATCATCACCAGGAAACTGTTTTTCCAAATTGTGCTGTGCTTCAATATGCCTGAAATAAACTGTCTGGTGTCAGATTCTTGAAGTTTGAAGCAACACTGGCTACTGAGTTGTGCTGAACTGGATTTTCTTCCTGCCTCCCCTGGACCGACACTCTGTTGGCCATGGTGTTTGCAGAGAGCCCCACACCTTTGCACTGTGAACGCCTTACAATCATTCTCAGACTCCATCTTGGGCTCCACCCCCCTCAGCTGGGCCCTGACACTGACACTGACACACACACACACACACACACACACACACACACACACACCCACCCTTGCGGTTCCAGCCTTTACCACGGCCCCTCTCTGCTGTTTAAACCCTGTCACATGACCCCACATCCTCATCTCAGTTCCTTCTTGTTTTTATCAAACCCAAATTTCAAAAATGACTCAGTATTGCGTTCACTGGTAACGAAACCCATGTTGGCTTCCCCGTCTCCATTTCTCCCTACCCCCCTCCCTTCCTCTTCCCTTCTTTCTCCTATTTCTCCTTTCCTGGAAAAAAAAAAACTCATAGGAGAAGAAACTAACCCAAATCTAATTTCCTTTGCCACCCCAGTGCTGGTAGCAGCCAAGTTCTCTAAGAACCCTTTACAGCATGTGTCCCCTCAGCTTCCCAACCTCTGATGGCTTCTGGCGGCCTTTGTCACTGGGACAAATGCCAGGACTCAGTCTCCTGGAGTGCTGGGCTCGGACACAGACACAGTCAAGTTCAGCCTGAACTTCATAAGGAAAACTAACTCCCTGAGTGCAGGCACCCAAAGGAATACAGCTTCCTGCTGCTGACTGCTGGGGCCCAGCAAGTCCCAGGGCAGAGACAGTGAAGCCACGCGGTCTCCTAAGGGCCGTGGACTCCTTGGGGAATATGGAAAGCCTGTGGGATTTCACCGAGGAAAAATGCCAAATACACACATCCCAGCTGAGTGTTTCAGGAACCTCATGCACACTAGAACCTCATTCTACTGCCCTTGGGATGGAGTTCTAACTTAAGAGAGAACGTGAGTTCTAGAGTCGAGTCTCAACCATGTTTCCTCCATTTTTCATGGTATTCAAGGAGTTGAGTCCACTCTCAGATTCGTTTGTCCATGTGTGAAATGGGCAGAGCCTGGCCTGCGGGTCAAGAGGGCTAGAGAGAAGTCCTGGGGAGGCTAAGCCTAAGGTCTTCCCTCGTCTCTTACTCCACCCACCTTCCCTTCTTACTTCCTTCTCTCCATTTATTTATCATTCTATCTATTCAGTCATTCAGCCAGTGATTTATTTGTCCATCCATCCATTTTCCATCCATCTATCTGCCTATACATCATTCATTCATTCATCTACTCATTCACTCATTCATCCTTCTGTCCATTTGTTTACCTATTAGTCCATCCATCTGCCATCCATCCATCCATCCACCCACCATCCATCTTTCCTTCATCCCCTGCTCATCCCTTTACTCATTCAGGAACTAGCAACAACCACCACATACCATGCACTGAGCCACCTCAGGGGACACAGGGATGAAGGCATCCATCCTGAACCTCACTTTACAATGTACCAAGGTTGAGGGAAAATGGAGTCCCGAACCTAGGGAAGAGGATGAGTGTTCCGGAGGAGACAATGCCCAGATGGGCTGTTGGGGATTCCTGGCTTATCAATGGCTGGTTTCCATGGAAGCAAGTCAGGCTTGTCAGGTAGTAAAGTCATTGACGAGGCTGTTTCTCTCACGCCACAATCACCAGAGAGAAGACTTTCTTTGGCTCCACACTGAGTCCTGTGATTGGGCTGCCCACACACTGGTCCCCATCTTGTTTACACAGCCAGAATCCAAACAAGAAATGCCCAACAACATCAGTCTCAGTCCATCTGTCCATCCATCAACCTACCTTCCATCCATTCATCTCCCCATCCACCCATTCACCCTTCTGTCTAACTGAAGCAGTCTCCGGGCCCCTCCTTACTGCTACTCGGCCTGACCAAATCAGTGGGATGCTTGTGATCTCCCATTCATGGTGAACAACCCAAGAATAAAGAGGGGACCAGAGAGAAGAGAGGAAGTAACAGTAACGGCACTAATAGAGAAGTGTCTTCAAGTTTTAGTCTATAGCTGGCTGGTTTGAGTTAGTGCCAGACAAATCCAGCAAAGATGAATGTCAGGGGATTTGAGAGATGAGAAAAAATTCTATAAGTCTTTGATATAAAAAAATGAAGCCAAATAAAACAAAAACCCATTCCAAAACAAAGCAAAGAAATGCTAAGTGACACCAGCCATCACTCAAGCAGTATTTGCCAAGGAATGAAAATCAGGCTTTCTGCAGATTTCTAAGGCTCAGCACTTAAAGCCAAAGATGGAAATTGTCCAAAGAGTCGGGTATGTCTTTCACAAAAGGAGGTGGTCATGTGACCACTCACAGCATGAAGACGTGTCAGTGTCATCAGAGAAACTCAAACTAAGAACACACTGGGCCTCCCTCCCCCATGTAAAGGACTGAAAACAAAAATAAAGATTTTAGAAATCATGACAGTTCCAAGTCTTGGCAAGGATGTGGAACAAGTGACCCTTTCATAGGTGGATGAGGGTGACATTAATAGTTTAATCCTGTTGGGAAGCTGCTTAATTGGGCCTCAGTGAACTCGCTGCCTACAAAAACACCTGTCTTAAGAACAGTAATCCCAGACAAGAACGCACCCAAAAGTCTACCATCCGGGAAATTGGTAAACACTGTGGTATGCCCATTCGGTGGAATACCAGTCAGGTGGGAAAACGTTTTTAAGAATGAACTCAACCACACCAACACGGCTGAGTCTCAAAAAGGTAACGTGGTGCACAACCACCCAGATCTCAGGTCCACAGTGTGTGATCCCATTTACAGGAAAGATCACCTCTGCTCTTATGAAACTGGCTGTACCTAGTAGGTGGAGGAAGATTTGGAAACAGACATGGAGGAATATTCTGAGACAATGGAAAGAGTTCATTTCACAGCTTCGTTTATGGTTATATGGGTAAATAATGTGTCAGAATTTTGTTGAGCTATGCCAGGAAGAACTGTGGGTTCATGATAGCTCAATATTTTCATGCACACGCATACACACACGCACACAGATATACACAGAGGTAATGGAGTGGGTGTCTACCAGGAGATTCAATCCTGGGCTGTGGTCCAAAAGGCTAACGTGCCCTTCACAAACTGGAGGCATCTTCATAGACACAGACTTAAGAAGTTTGTGTTTTGTGTTGCCTCAGAACAAAACCAAACTCAAAGGAGCTCCCAGGGACCAAGAGATAAACCACGCTGAACAACCCAAGAACTGGGAGGTCGTGGCAGTCAATCATGGATGCTGGCCACAAGGGCGAGGGAGCCGAATACATGAGCCTGTACTCCCGATCAGTGGTCAGCGACAAAGCAGGCTGAAAACCGTGGGTCTCAAGGTCATTCAGTCAAGGAAACACTCCTGTCTGTATTGATGATTTGAACCTAAACCCTCAGGGCACACAGAGAGAAACCAGGGAAGTGAGGGGAGGAGAGAAGAGGTGATATTGTAAGGAGACAAAAGGGGGGGGGAAGAGAGAGAGAGAGAGAGAGGGAGAGAGAGAGAGAAAAGTGGTTTCATGAGGAGGGTCCCGGGTTATTGACCAGAGAGAAGAAATGACTCAAAATGTCAACAGTAGATGGCGAGATGATAGAATATTAGACAGTCTGTAAAATGATGCCCTTTTCCCTATTCAAATTCTACTAATTATTTTTTAGGGGAACTGGTGACCTCAAGTGAGTTTCTTGTGGGTGTATATATAGGTCAGAGGTCAACCTTAAAAGGATGGACACCTTGTTTATTGGGACAGAGTTATCTCATTGTGACCTGGAGCTCATCAATTAGGCTAGGCACAAGCCTCAGGGATCCACCCTCCTCAGGGTTGAGATCACAGGGTGTGTACCATCATACCTGTCTTTTCCTGTGGACACTGGGGACTTTTCATTCATCATTCTGAGCTCGGAACTCTCGCTCTCACTCTCTACAGGATTCACTCACTTATTCATTCAACACAGGATTGTTGAGTACATACTATGAGCTGGATACCATGTCAGGCCTCGGGACACAGGATAAGCACACCAGGACTCTACATTCATGAGGTTGATGTTCTAGTATGTCCTGGGTCATGTGTAGTACATGAGAGGCATGGCTACAAAGGGCTCTTTGGAGTAAAGACACATTGTTGGATGGATATGGGAGAAAGCTAAGTGCACACCCAGGGGGAGAGGTTTCCAGGCTCAGGGAGTAGTTGGTGCAGAGGCCCTGAGGCCCCAAGGATGCTCAGGGTACCAAAGAGATGCTGGGTCAGCCAGGAGGAAGGGTAGGAGCAGAAATTGCAGAGTAAATGGTGTGTGAACAAGGTCTCATGGTCATGGAACAGACTCCGAGACTAATTCTCAGTTGCCAGGGAGCCGTGGGAAGCTCTGGAGAGTGGAGGATGATGATATCAGAAGCCCTCTCTGTGGGAGAATGAACATGGAGGTCCTACAAGGATGTGGTGGCATGGTGTGGGTGAGGAAACCGACTGAGCCTGGGGCCCTGTGAGTTACTAAATAGCTGTTCTTAAACCCTGGACTCGGGACAAAGTGGAGTCCTTTCTGTGGTAAGGATGGAGAGGAGAGGCATCTTAAACCCAAATTAGGACTTTTTTTCTCCCTCATTCTGAGGCTTTGGCCATGCCGGGCTGTGGTCTGTTTGTTGAGGGACCCGCTAAGCTCGGAGGGGCTGTGTTGTATCCAGCCTCACTGGGAACAGTGGGCCCCGGGGCCATTGCCAAGCTCCCACTCCCACAGCCAGCATCTTACCTAGTCAGTAGCCAACCTGGCTGCTGACCATGGGTACCTGAGTGAGGCCACAGGAAACTAGATGTGGTCAGCTGACCCAATGCAAATGGCCAATCTGGCAAATGGCAAATTTCAACATCTTAAAGAGAACAGGCATTTGCATTTGTGTGTGGTTTGTTATGCAGCAGCGTGAGCTGACTGGTACACCAGGAGGATGCAGTTTCATGGGACTGTCGCAACTTGACAAGTGCCAGGCTTGGAGCAACCCCAGGGATGGAACCTCCTTCAGGAAGTCAGTGCTTCCTCGCAGGCTGCCTCCCAGCAGGTCATCTTGGGGACCCACGTGACCTTTGGTACCACCCACACCTCTCACACGATGAAGGCAACATGCTGGGCTTCTTATCTTCAGGACCCTAGATGCAATTCCAAAACTGTGTCCAGACCTTGCCAAAAGTCCCTCAGGGGACCAAAATTGCCTCTGGCTGTAAAACCACTGACATAACCACCCTGTGAGGCCAAAGAGAATGTGCTGAGGACAGCAGAAGGCAGAGAGAGTGAGAGGCACAGCTAAAAATAACAGGGCTCAATCAGGGACCACAAATCACCAGGACTGCTCTGGCCCGAGGCTGCCATCTGTTTCTATGGTGTAGGTGTGGAGTGGGGGGAGGGAGAGGGGAGGGCAGGGGGTGAGGAGAAGTGGAGCCAGGGTGAGAAGGTGAGAGCGTGGTGTCTGGGAGGCAGAGGTGGAAGAGACACTGTGAGGTTGGTCCCCTAGGAGAGACCCTTGTGACACTGACTTCTTGGGAAAGGCCCAGAGGAAGCATGGAGGAGAGCGGGAGACATTGGCCCATGAACAGAATTGGGGCAACCAGGAGAACCCCTCACTCTGCCCACAGTTGTGTTCCCTGGCCTCACAGTAGCCCCCATGGACCTTAGGGGGCACACAAGGGCTTCAGTGTGGCCAGATACTCTGACTTCACGCAAGAAGCTGGGCATTCGGGTTCCCTTATTAAAAAAGGAAATCTGGCCGGGCGGTGGTGGCGCACGCCTTTAATCCCAGCACTCGGGAGGCAGAGGCAGGCGGATCTCTGTGAGTTCGAGGCCAGCCTGGTCTCCAAAGCGAGTACCAGGAAAGGTGCAAAGCTACACAGAGAAACCCTGTCTCGAAAAACCAAAAAAAAAAAAAAAAAAAAAAAAAAAAAGGAAATCTGGAGCTGGGAAGATGGTTCAGCTAGCAAAGTGTCTCCCATGCAAGTGTGAATTCCACCCCTAATACCCACGTGAAAAAGCCAGGCATGATGGTGAATGCTTGGAATCCCGGCACTGGGGAGGCAGAGACAGGAGGATCCCTGGGACTTCCTGACCAGCCTAGTCCAAACTGGCAGGCACCAGGCCAGTGAGAGATCTTGTCTCCAAAGATAAGGTCGGGGTACCTGTGGAATGACAGATGAGGTTGACCTCTGACCCCCATGCTCACACGCACACACATGCATGTTCATGTCCCCAGATGTGCACCTGCAAAGCTATGAAATGAATTCACCACACTCTGCAAAAAAGAGCTTGTGTGAATTAGAAAGCACAAGACAGAACACTTCCAATTAACACTGATGATCCACACAGACGCCCAGGATAGCTGGTTCCACAGGGAGGGGTAGGGGGCAAGCAGATGCTCTGGAAGTGCCCAGGTCACCATGGTGACCTTTACTGTACAGACCCGAATTAAAAACAAAAACAAAAACAAAAACAGAGGCTGGAGAGATGGCTCAGTGGTTAAGAGCACTGGCTGCTCTTCCAGAGGACCCAGGTTCAGTTCCCAGCACCCACCTGGCAGCTCACAACTGTCTGAAGCTCCAGTTCCAGGGGACCCAACACCCATGGCAAAAATAACAATGTGCATAAAATAAAGTTAAATTAAAAATAATTTTTTAAAAAAGAAGGAAAAAACAAAAACAAAAACAAAAAACCATGTGACCAGGCATGGTGATGCATGCCTGTGATCCAGCACTGGGGAGGCTGAGGCAGGAGGATTATGAAAGGCAGCCTGAGCTACATCATGAAGATCTTGACAGAAAACCAACAAAGCAGTGTCTCCCTCCCCCACTCCTGCAGCTCTCACTTCTCATCTCTCCCCGCCCCCCTCACCCCCTCACCCCCAACCCCCAACTCCCATCCCTGCTTCTGCCAAGACTTTGCACTTTGCCCCAAATACGCTATTGCTGTTCACACCTCAGAGCCTTTGCACATGCTGTTCCCACTCCTGGAATGACTTTCCTCAGTCCCTTTCCCTCCCAGCTCAGCTCCTGTCTACCCCAAGGGAGGAACTAGAGGGTTACTATTGCTAGACTTACGCCAGCCCACCCCTGCACAGCCCAGAGAACCCATGGAGAATGTAGCCGCTGTCGCCCAGTGTTCGGTTTGATTGACATCCCTGTTTCCCTAGACGTAGTGTTCCCAGGAGGGCTGGAATCACACAGTGCCTGACACAGACAGCAAGCACCCAGGTATGCAGAAAGACTGGATGACTGATGACTGAACACCTGAATGAATGAATGAATGATTGCCGTCATAAAGGGTGCCTCTCTGCTGGTAGGTGTGTGTCTGTGGTTGGTTGTCCTAGCCACTTTTTTAGAGTGAGGGCCATAAGACTTCACCACACAGCTGGCGCCCCTCGTGGGGATGACGGCCAAGCCTTCAGATGAGCCCAGAACTGGGGATGGAGACTAATATTACAAAAAAAAAAAAAAAAATGAAGCTCATAAATTAAGAATTAAGATCCCAGCACCCGAGAGGCTGAGGCAGGGGGATGGTGAGTTTGAGGCTAGCCTGGGCTACACAGCAAAGCAAGGACTTGTCTCAAAGCAAATGCTGGTGTCTACTCCCATGCTTGGAATGAGCCAGGCTTCTTGGGTGAAGGTCAAAGGAGCTGGTGGCTGGGTGTCACCACACCTCATGTGACCTGCAGCACACAGCAGTGAAGATCCTGACAAACGCCATTGGTAAAGTCACTGGTAAGATAGGGCCACCTGCAGAGCATGGTGGATGGAGGTTCAAAAGGAGTCTGCCCTGTCCTGATGACATATCCTCACCTCACACTGTGGCTGCCAGGGCAATGCCCTCTGAGCGTAGAGACAAGGGTTTCAGCCCGTTTAGAAACCCCATCCTTTTTAAGTTAGAAACCTTCAGGGACATGGGCCAGGACCCCTCAAAAAATGCTATGATGTCCTATTCAATTTTAGGGTCTCAATATGCAACCCAGGCTGGCCTTGAACCCTCAAACATCTGGTATCAGTCACCCCAGCGCTGGGATCACAGGCATGTGCCACCACACCCAGGTCTAAGAGGCCCAGGCTCTTGGAAGCTGCCGACAACACCCCTCGAAGTACCTTTCCATTCTTCTGTGCCCACCCAAAGCTGGTAGCCAGGCCTCCCCAGGGACTGTCCCTGCCCCCGCAGGGCCCACAGTAGCATTTTCTTTAGCCAAATGCAGACCCTGCCGGGATCACCGGAGTATGAGGAAGTCTTCCTAGGACTCCAAGCTGCCCAGTGTCTCAGCAAAATGTCCCTTCCCTTCCCAGCAACATGGCTAGTTTCTGTGGCTTGTCCTCCTCCTCCTCCTGGCTCCCCCGCATCCTCTAAAGCAGGTGTATGTTTCTTCGGGAACTAAACAGGTTTGACTCTTGGTTTAGCCAATCCTTCTCCCAGGGTTCCAGACTGTGAAAATCACCCTCCAGGTGCTCCTCTGAGGCCTGGTCTCTCTGACCTGGCTCTCCCCCACCATCTTGGGTGGCCCATAAGGCGTTGGGAGTGAAGTTGAGGGAGGCGAAGGAAGAGAAGGTGACACTCGGCTCCCTCAACCCTGGCTTGTATGCCTGCCACAGGCTGCTACCCTGAACAGGTATCTCAGGAAGGTTCTAGAAACCCCTTTTTAACAGGTGCATTGATGAGTCTCACCATGGGCCAAGCTGGGCAGCTGTGAAGGACGGATCCAGCCTGTCAGCCCAACAAAGTTCAAGGAGAGGTGGGTGAGGTGAGGGGGCAGGTCTAGAGGATGGACACACAGATGAATGGGTGGATAAGAGCAGACTGCATCTCCTGCTGATGTCTCAGTCCGCCCTGTGGTGTTCCCTTCTGTGTACACGGTTTGTTACTGTGTTCCGTCTACAGTGGCAGCCCCAGGAGGCAGGGTCTGTGTCAGCCACCTCCTCTCCGTGTCCCGGGATCAGGACAGTGGTGCACACAGGAGCGGGGAGCCAACATCTACTTGGTGAACGTGTAAGACCGAAGCCAGGAAGGTTGAGTGGACACACAGAGGCAGGCAGATGAACAGATAGAAAACAGATAGACCGAGGTCGAGGAGGGAATGGGTAGACGTGGGGTGGCCCGCCAGCCAGAGTCCTGTCCAGATGCCTATGCAATCTCTCCGTCCCTGGGACCCCCACCCCCATTCCTTTTGACCACCAGCCCAACCCCCAGTCTGCTGCTCCCCTCTCCCACTCCCAGGTAAAGTTTATTCAGAGAAAACACAGATATCTCTTGGGTCGTGTTGAGAGTTACAGAAACCAGGAAACAGTTGTTGTGGCGGTCCCACACCTGAAGAAAGGGTGTGCTGGGGACAACCCCAAGGAGACCTCCAGGCCTCAGAGGGGAAGAGTTGGACTTTAATAAAAGAGCGACCAACCTCATCATATTCCCTTTTTCCCCTTGGTTAGCAGCTGGGCTCAGTGGCTTCTGGCCCTTTCCCCCCAGATACATACCGTTGAAAATTACATCATGCATGCATGTATGCATTGCCCACTGAAAACATGACTGGTTTTTATTAGATAACCAGTGCCCGCCAGGTGTTTCTGTGCATCTCATATAAAATATCTTGTGTCATCCACACAGTCATATAATAGTATTACAGCAGGGGAAACTGAGGCTGGGGGAAGTGTAGTAATACACCTCAGGTCAGGCTTAGAACCCAGGCCGTTCAACACATTCTTAACTCCTAGGCTGGAAAAATCAGCCTGTGAAGATAAAACTGAGGTCTCCTTTGCTCTGAGCTGGGTTCTGGGCAGCCTCCTAGTGATAGAGTCTCGGGGGCCAAGCTGAGGCCCTTTACTCCACACTATTGGTAATAAGCAGCTGAGTTGCCTGGCAGAAAAGGCTATGTGCTTTATCACTGTCCACCACCGAGTTCAAGAATGGCAGGGTTCTGAAAGCCCTTCCCCATGCCGGAAAGTATTTTGTCTGGATCTGAAACTGTTGTTGCTTTACATTAGATTCTTTTCACCCAGGAGCTTCAAAGCGACACCTTCTTAATGGGCGTTCTCCAAGACATCAGATTCTATGTGAGGCCAAGTTCAGAGAGTCACCCATCCCCAATGTAACCTGTCCAAGCTATAGGACCCTTTCTCAGGTTTGAAAGCTACTGGTGGGCAAGACAGCTTAGCAGGCGAAGGCACTTGCTGTCAAGCCTAATGACCTGAACTTGATCCTGAGATCTGCACAGTAGAAAAGAATGGATTCCTGCAAGTTGTCCTCTGACCACACACACACACACACACACACACACACACACACACACACACACCGTGCTCACACACACACAGACACACAAAGACACAAACACACACATACAGTGTCACAATAAATAAATATAATAACAAAAGTTTGCAAGTTAATAACAGTTTGAAATTCTTCAGAGTTAATGAAACCTCAGCCCAAGGCTTCAGCCTCTGCAATAATGTATCTCCCTCTGTTTACACAGAAGACGCTATACAAATAGTGATTCTAGACACGAAGCCAGCTGGAGTTATTTCTGTCACTCTTTGCTAGCTGAAAATTTGTGTTTAAAATTGAAGAGTAGGTATGAGTCAGAAGCTACTTTTTTTTTTTGCTTTGTTTCTTTGTTAAACATTAATTTCTGGTTCGTACCTGTTCTGTTTTCTGAGTTAGAGTGTATCTTTAACATTGAAATTTATTCTTCTTAAATGAGCAGTTTAAAACCAAAGAACAGTGAAAATAATACTTCTTATAATACAATTACTAGAAATAATTTTGTCATATAGAAGAGAGGATCGCCTGGAAAAAAAAATCTTCTCCAGGTGTCAAATACCCACCCACGGGGCTGCTCCCTGGAGGAGGCAACTGACATCATCAGCCTCCCACGGGTTATCTTCCACACTTGCTCTCGACAGACAGACACCACCGTGTGTCAATAAAGCATATAGAACGCTATCTTGCTCGTGGGTAAATGTGCAAATGTGTTTCAACATTTTTAGTCCTTCACTACCTTCTCGAAATTTCTTTGCACTCGTGGGATGTCTCTGAGAGCTGTTTGTGCGAATGCGCCTTCCTTCAAATTCTCGTATCTGCGGTGGCAACTGGATCTCTTGGTTTTTAATTAATTAATTAACTAATTAGGAGACTTTCCCACACGAGTACTGTATTGACGTCATTTCCGCACTTCCTGTTCGCCCTTGTGTCTCCCCATTCTGTCTCAAGATCATGACTTCTCTAAGGGTGTGTGTGTGTGTGTGTTTCAGTTAGTGCCACTGGTATGTATATGTGTTTAGGGCTGACCGTTTGGGACTGGATAACCCATCAGGCACCTGTCCCCAGAGGAAATAGATGCTCCATCTCACAGCAGCCACTGATTGGCTGTAGCTCATGTTAGCTCCATCCTGGCTGGGCACTCTGGTTGCTTCTTGGTTTCACTCCATTAAGCACACTCTCTGAGCCTAGTACAGAAAGTTCAGAGGGCATGTACATGGTCTGAGGTTTGAAAGATCTTGTCAGGTGCCAGCCGAAGCATGTCCCAGCCTATGACTTCTGACAGTCCTGGGCTATTTTCACTCTGCCCTTTCTCAGGATGGCCCAGGGCCAGTTCAGGTTCCACATCCCTTTCTCAGCTCTGGGGGCACCTCCTATGTGAATCTCGTGATTCCTGTGGCTGTCACAGCACTCCCCCCCCCCCCGCCCCCCGCCGCCACACACACACACCCCATGTGCCTTGTGACCTGGGCTATTTAGGTGACTGTGCCCTGTCCCTGTCCCAACACACACACTCACATAACCTGTCCCTTCCAAGGCTGGGAGAGATTTCCAAGCCTGATCAGGTTACTCTGTCCCAGGTCCAGACTGGCAGCTGGGTCTGGGGATCCCGGTGGGGGCTGTTCTTACCACCTGTCCCCACCCACAGAGTTTCCTCTTCCCCAGGATATCCAAAGGCCCTTGCCCAGGCCTGATCAATTCTCCTACTCCTTTGTGCACAATACCTCCCCCACAACTAGCCTGAGATATTGCCAAGAGTGGAGACAGCATCTTGTCACTGGGTCCTCAAAGCTTGGCATGAAGAAGGTGCCGGAGAGAGAATGACCAAGCAAGAAACTAAGAGTGGACAGGGAGTGGGTGTTACCCCTCCGCCTACATGTCCCCAACCTGATTGCTTTATCAGATGTGACCAGACACATCACAGAAACAGCCGAAAGGAGGAAGAACCCATTCTGCTCAAGGTCTGGGTGTTCAGTTCAGGCTGCTGGACCTGCACACTTTGGAAGAACATGGTTTTGATGGGAGAGATTCTTCACAACATGGTGGACAACAAACAGCTGGGGGCAGGGAGGAAGGGACCAGCCCGTTACCACCCCCCCCCTAAGGTCCCACCTCCAGTGATCTACTTCCTTCTGTTAGCCGCCCCCCCCCCCCAAAGTTATAGAACCTTACAAACAGCCCCGCCGGCTGGAGAGTGAGCAGCCAATACACAGCGGTTCATACTTAATCTGCGTCCCATTGTATCACCATGACCTCGTGAGCAGACGCCCTCGTGAGCTGTGACATCAGCCGTGACATGGGTAATGGGCCTTACTTTAAAGAGGGTGAAATAAATTGATCTTTTGACCCAACGAGTCCTTGCATGTTCGGGATTCACAATGGGCAGTGTCTCAACCTTGCTCTGTGCTCACTCCAACACCCTCCACCAGACTAGGTGAGGTCCAGTTCAGAAGTGAGATGGGCACTGTTTTTTCAGCCCCTCCGTTCCTTAGCTCTATCTGAAGGCCTTAGCTCACCACCATTTCCTGCCAGGACTACCACGGATGCCTCCTGCCTGTCATGCCTGCTGTCTACTTCCCATTCAGGTTCCACACAGCAGCCAACATGATGAAGTATAAGCCTCATGAGGGCTGCCCTACCCCCACTCCACCCCCCCACCCCACCCCCGCTCCAATCCCATCTGTGGGAGAGCGCCTCCTCGGCTTTCAGAAGGAATCGAAATTCCTGACACTTGGAATGTGAACTTCTGGACCCTAGACACATGAGGCCAAGGGCCGCTCTCGAATGAGCCTATGGGAGTGTTTTGGCAGCTGCCATAGCATGGGTGTGAAATACCCCCCCTCCCCCCCACGCCCCAACCAATGTGTTAAAGGCCTGGTCCCTGGGGCTGTAGTATTGGGAGCAGAGCCTTTCAGAGATGGGATCTGGGGGGAATAATGCCCATTGGGTCATTGGGAGCATAGGAAACTAAGTACTATGACCCTCTTTGCTTTCTTTAGCTAACGGCAGCAGGGTGAGCAGTTCGGTCGTCCTACACCTCTGCCATGACATGCCATCACAACTTGGGACCAAAGTAATGGGATCAGTTGACCTAGAGCCTCCAAAACATGAGCCAGATTAAACATTTCCTCTTCACAAGTTCATTGTCTCAGATATTCTGTCACAGTGGCATGAAGAAGACTGTCAGAGCTGACCTAGAAAATGAACACACCTCTTACTCAAGAGGGTTGGTACCCGCACATCCCAACTCCCCCTCACATTTTAGAAGTGGGAAGGATGCTCAGAGATGCCGGGCATGTTCTGAGTGACCCCTGGTCCTTCTGGACTTAAGAAGAAGTTGGCTAAGGATATATCCAGGCCTGAGCAGTCTAATGACACTGGGGTCCACCTCCTCTCCTCTTCATGCCTGATGACTCCCTGTGTCCCTTGAGTGGGGAGGACAGTGGTGACAGTGTCCCCCAGCAAAGGCTCTGCTTGATGGGGGTGACTGTTCAAGTAAACAACCCTGAGGATGCAGGGCTGAGCCCCACTCCCCCCTCATGACATTGGTGGCTTTATATAGAGGACGACATCGCCATTAGACTGTCAGCCTGGCACATTGTTCTTCAGCCATCAACGTCATGGCAGGGAGAACCCACTATTTGCACCCCTTCCAAAGACGTCAGGCAACAAATGAGAGATGAATGCATGGCCCACTTGGCCCTCCTGCCCACAGACAGTCCCAGACTTCCAGAAGACGACCAACCACCCATGCGCTGTCATTAATGGTGTCCGGCCGGCTCTTCTCTGCCACCATGAAGAAAACTGCTTATGAACCACCATCTGTGAGGTTCTGCCCAGGACACCTTGGAGGACCTTGGAACTGGGACCCCCCAGTGTGAAGAGGTTTAGCTCAGTGTCTCCCTCTTAGCTCTTAGGGGGTCCCACTGTCCTCCACTTCTGTTCTAACCCTGGGAGCTCTGCTTCAAGACAGACAGCACTTGATGACACTGTCCCCGGGGTAGAAGTGACAGCTGGCTGGCCCTGGACAAGTTCTCTTTACATTGAGAACGTGACTTGTAGCTCTGAATGGACCTGGGTTCAAATCCTGACTGCATCACTTTGTAAAAGGTTCTAGGTGAGTGACCTCACTTAACTGAACATCGATCATCTCCATCTGTAAGACGGAGAGTCGGGACCCATGACCTTGTTTGCTAAAACAGTACTAATGAGCACAAAGGACTCTTCACGCGACGTGAGAAAATCCAGGTACAGAAAAGACGCTGCAGAATTTTTGTTTATATATGAAACTTTGAATTTGTCTCTCTCTTATCTACGGTTCCATGTGGCACAGCTTCAGTGGCCTTTGGTCAACTGTGGTCCAAAATACTGACTGGACAATTCTAGAAGGAAACAATTCCTAGGCTTTAAATACTGTTCATTCTACTGCGCTGCTAATTTTGTTCTTCTGTATTATTAGTGTTTGTTTATCTGTATGCCCTGTGTGCCCCTTTACAGGTGAAGCTACCCTAGGTCTGTGGTAGAGGAACAGAGTGAGTGTATACAGGGTCTAGTGCCAGTCACAGTTTCTGGCATTCATGGGGTTTTTGGGGTGGATGCCCTCAGAGAAGGTGGGGCCGTGGCATCCAGAGGTTCCAGGTTCCTGGACGGGACGTAGGTGCATGGATCCACCGTAGCAGCAAAGCAGGATGCAGCAGGCAAGGCTCTCACAGACATGAGGGGTGGCGCTTCTCACACTCCATGCTTCTTTGTTCATTTTAGATCAGAGAGGTTCAAGGGGCTCCTAACACCCATCCCACACAAAAGTTACTGAGGTAGTAGAGACTGGAGATCCTTACCAGTCCACAATGCGTACCAAGACACCATGATGTAAATTGTAAATGTAAAGAACATAGTCTTTAAATTTTAAAAAGAAAGGGAAGATGTGGATGCACCCAGAGAACAAAGCCTGCTGCAAGGAACATGGGACCCTCCGATCCCTGGAGGAAGTGGTAGCTTCTACCAACCCACAGACAGCCCTGGAGCTTTTTCTCACTTGGCCATAGGCTTCAAACAAGGTCGCCCCAGGTATATTTGGGTTTCCCAAATCCAAGGTCAGTAAAATGCTATGGGAAACTGCCCAGCTTGAGCCCTTGCCTTCAGCCCCTGAGGTCTGAGCTGGGCACAGATGCTCTGGTCCTCATATATCCACACGTGGTTCAGGGTGTATGCGCATCATTTATTGTCAGGTTCTCAGAGGGCTCACCTCTACACAAAGGGATCATCTAAGATGGATCCTTGTGGCCTGCTCAGGCCCAGGAGCCAGAAGAAGGGATCTGCCACTGAAGGAGTTCCCCTACGCATCAGGCTGATAGACATTCTCTCTTCCCTGTTCTAACAACAATCTGTCAAAGTAGATATTGCAGTTTCTTTTTTCTTTTTTTTTTTTTTTTTTTTTGGTTTTTCGAGACAGGGTTTCTCTGTGTAGCTTTGCGCCTTTCCTGGGACTCACTTGGTAGCCCAGGCTGGCCTCGAACTCACAGAGATCCGCCTGGCTCTGCCTCCCGAGTGCTGGGATTAAAGGCGTGCGCCACCACCGCCCGGCCGATATTGCAGTTTCTAACAGAGACCGAAGCCCAGAGAGGTCCAGTTGGAAGACAGATGCTGAGTTCTGTACCTGCCTGTCCCATGGATGTCCGAGATGTGTGAATCCAAGTCAAGATGATCTCATTCCCAAGCTGGGTTCCAGACTTGGTGCCTCACAGCTGAGGATGGAGCCAGGTGGTGACCTAGCTGAGCAACACCCACCCTGCTCTTGGTCAGAATCTCCAGTAAGACAGTCACAAAGACATTGGAGGCCCTAGGACAATCCCTCTCTAAATCTGTGGACATCTGTCCCCAGGTCCAGAAATCCCACCCAGCTGGGTATCCCCTCCTGAGTGAAGTGTCCCCACCTTCTCCAGGGTGAATGATTCCCTCCCTGCGTCCCTTGCTGGGGTGTTCTCAGTGCCTCTGTGTGAGCAGCTTCATGCAGCCCCAGAGGCTGTGGAATGGCTAACAGTCTGGCTCTCAGAGGCAAGTGGAGATCAGACCATGCTGCTCATAACTCAGTAACCTTGAATTACCCACTTAACCCCTCCTGGACTCCCTTCTGCCGCTATGAAGGGAAGCCAGCTGTCACTAAAGCTCATCACAGGAGAAGAGCTCCCCCTTTCCTTCTCCTGACAGGGTCCTGGGTCTCTTTTCTTTCTCTGACTTAGCCTGTAAATGGCTGTGACTGTTATCATGGCCACAGTGTCACTGAATGGCTACACATGTGCATCCAGCACTTGCCCCCAACTGGAAGCTCCCGGGAGGCAGTGGCTCCCCACTTCCCTGTCTTCAGCCCTGACCATAGATGGTGGAGCAGGAAGATCTCTGGGAAATGTTCGTTGCTCAACCAGATATTAAAAGAAAATGCAGCACACAATCTCAATCATAAACGCCCTCAATACTGAGACCCCAAACTGCAAAAAACACAATTATTCCAGGAAGACTCAGAGACAGTCTCTCTCTGCTTCTCCTTCTCTTTCCTCTTCTCTTCTCTTCTTCCCCTTTTTCTTTGTTCTGTGATATTGCTCCAACTCTCAGAGTCTCACAAACACTAGGCAATGATATTCTACCTGATGACAGAGTCTTCCTGGGTTACTGGGGCAACTGGGGAAATTAGAGCAAGCATGTGACTTCAGGAATGCACATAATAGGGGCAATCAAGTCGTCCATGACAGGTGTTTTAATGGTACATGTTCATTCTTCCAACCAGTACACTTTTCAGTTATCTATGGAACCATTTAATATTTTAATCCATCCACCCATCCATCCATCCATCCATCCATCCATCCATGCATCCATCCATCTATCCATCCGCTCTACCATCTATCCATCCACTCTATCATCTATCTATCCATCCATCCATCCATCCACTCACCCACCCACAAACCCATCCATCCATCCATCCATCCATCCATCCATCCATCCATCCATCCATCCATCCATCCATCTATCCATCCGCTCTACCATCTATCCATCCACTCTATCATCTATCTATCCATCCATCCATCCATCCACTCACCCACCCACAAACCCATCCATCCATCCATCCATCCATCCATCCATCCACCCACCCACCCACCCACCCATCCACCCACCCTACCAACCTACCATCCACCTACCCACTCACACATCCCTTTCTCCCTCCTTACACCTGTACATCCATACATCCATTTAATCCTCTCCTTCCTCCTACTATCCATCCAACTACCCACCCATCTAACCATCTACCTACTCACTCATCCAAACCTACCACCATTCTATACATCCACCCATCCATCCACCTGCCATGCACCTACCAGAAACATTTTTATTGAATCCTTTCTAGCTTCTAGGCACTTTGCAAGGCACTGTTCATCTCCACATGCTATCTTAAAGGAACTTACACTGTAGAGGAGGGCATAAGATCACAAGTACTCCCAATCCAGTATGATCTGGGTCACCATAGGGATGAATACAAGAGGCTGTAGTACATAGCCTAGGAGGGCTTGGGAAGGGTTGGTGGGAGAAGGGATGTCTCAGTCAAGGCAGGAGGGACCAGTAGGGGGCACTGTGGGGAGAACAGCTTCCACAGAGAAGCAGGTTGAGCAAAGCAAGGAGAAGAGACAACATGCTGAGCCAGGGGAAATGCTGGTGGGTCTACACTGCTGGATCATAGGCTCATAGGTGTGAAGATAGAAGGAGAGAGTGAGTCACGGTCCAGGGTCTACTCACAAAAGACTTTGGGCTGAGGTTGCATTTGACTTGGTCACCAGGGCTGTGAGCCTGAAACTGATTGGTCTTTGGAGCTGTTCATATGGCTCAGTGGGTAAAGACACTTGTCACTAGGGCTGAGGACCTAAGTTCAATCCCTGGAATCCATCCAGTAGAAGAGGAGAACTGATTTCTGAAAGTGGTCCTCTGACTTACACATCTGTGCTGTGGCACATGTGTGCCACCCTCCACCCCTGCACTAGACTAATAATAAACAATAAATGTAGAAAGAGGGCCTTTCCAAGGAGGTAGGCTCTCTTTTGAAATTAGGAACAGTAGCTGGAAGGAGGTTTTCATACTTGAGGATTGCCACAAACAGCCTGGTCTTCTGCGTTTTTTTTCCAGAATCATTTTACGCCTTGTTGAAAAGCTAGTGATGAAGTCAGGAGGTGAGTTCATAACCCCAGCAGCCATTTACATTCGCCCTGAAAATGTTTCCATAAAGTTTTAATGGTAAACTCAGGCCCCCAGACCAGGGGACAATCATTGACTCACAAAATCATGGTGATAGTAGCCCTGCCAGTGTTTTTGGACCAATGCACTCAGTCATCTATGCACCATCCATCTACACATCCCTTCATATATCCATTCATCCACCCAACCATCCACCCATCCATGCATGCATCCATCCATACATCTATCCATCCATCCATCCATATATCCATCCATCCATCCATCTATCCATCCATCCATCCATCCATCCATCCACCCACCCATCCATCCATACATACATACATCTATCCACACAACCATCAATGCATCCATCTACACATTCATTGTAGATGTATCCATCTATAATGCATACATCCACCTTCCAACCCGCCCACCAACCTGTCTTTCTGTCTGTCTGCCGTTGTCTATAACCCCTCTAAACCATCACCTGTCTGAGTCAGTCCTGTATTGCATCCTCCCACTAGTTCTCCAGGTCAAGGTCTGTATCCTCAGAGCAGAGCTCATAGTGATAGTAACCCACAAGTCAGGCACTGTACTTCATGGTGTAAAAGAAACTGAAGCAGGCCCCCACTTCCTAGGAACATATAATTCCCTCGGGGACATGGGACCTATGCTAGATCAGTTTATGTCAACTTGACATAAGCTAAAGCCATCTGAGAGGAGGGACCCTCAATGAAGTAAATGCCTCAATAAGATTGGATTGTAGGTGAGCCTGTAGGGCATTTTCTTAATTAGTGATGATGGGGGAGGACCTAGCCCATTGTGGGTGGTACTATCCCTGGGCTGGTGGCCCTGGGTGCTATAAGAAAGCAGGCTGAGCAAGCCATGAGGAGCAAGCCAGTGAGCAGCACCCCTCCATGGCCTCGGCATCAGCTCCTGCCTCCAGGTTTCTGCCTTGGGTTCCTGACTTCTTTTGATGATGAACGGTAGAAGTGTAAGCCAAACAAATCCTTTCAACTCCAAGTTGCTTTGGTCATCATGTCTCATCACAGCAATGACAACCGTCAGTAAGGCAGGATCTATCCATCTATCCAGGTGGGTGTGATGGATCGGTGTACAAAGGTACTTGCTGCCAACAATGATGATGTGAGTGTAAGCTCCAGAATCCACATGGAGATCAAGGGGAGATCTGACTTTCACACATTGTCCTCTGACCTCTGCATGTGTGCTGTGGTACCTGTGTGTTTTCAGGATAACACACACACACACACACACACACACACACAGAGGCATAATATAAATAAATGTAATGAGACACACAAGTTCCAGATATCAGCACTGGCGGCACAGGGAAATGAGACGAGGTAAGAAGTGGAGCCCCCACATCACCCCTGAAATGGCGAGGAGCCACAATATACCTCCAGTTGTGAATAGAGTAAGGAACAAGGGTGTAAAAGCATTCCTCAAAGTTGCCACGGTAACCAATGCTGAACTAAAAATAGTGACAGACCTAGATTGTGTGGATGGAGCAAGAAATGTCAAGAGATGCGGTCTCGGGTCTGTGAATTGATAGACATCAAGTGTCGGCGTGGTATGGAGAGCCTCGGAGGGAACGGCAGAGGGAACAGCTAGAAACAGAAGGGCATGAGTGAGGGGGCAGGGTGAAAACTTTCCATTTCCGTGTGTGCATGTGTTGTGTGTGCATGTGTTGTGTGTGCATGTATGTGCATTGGTATGTGTGGAACACTTGTTGGGGTGTGTACGTGTGCATGCACGTGTGTGTGCAGAGACAGCACTCGATGTATTTAAACATCCTCAATGGCTCTTTATTCTTTGAGGCAGGATCTCTCAATCAAACCCTGGGGAGAGGGGTCCCCTGTCGCTGCCTCCTGAATTACAGCCAGGCCACCATGCCCATTCAACATGTACAGTGGGTTCTAGGGATTTGAACTCTGGACCTAACACTTGCAGAGCAAGCACTATAACCACTGAGCCATCCTCCCTGCTCTCAGATGTCTATCTTAACGGACCACTCCCACCGTGTGCCTGTTCTCAGAGGAAAACCTCCACATGTTCAAGAAGAGATAAACCTATTCAGCTGATGGTGACTCATCAGACATGTGGCTCCCATCATCCGCCACGGAACATGGGCTCTTGGGACACAATTCAGGGGGACCGTCAACGTGGACAAGAAAGTCTACGTCTTTATTTCACACTAGCCTCTTCCTGAAACCTAGCATTTGCTGTCTTTAAAGAAGCAAAAGCCACAGGACTATTTTGAAGCCCCGTGTCTTTGTCTTCCAAAGAACTAAGACTTTGGAGGCTCTTCCTGTCCCTTTACACTTACTGTAAATACCTTGAGATATTTATATTCCTCCCCACTTCAAGATGGGGGTGTCTCACTGTGTTAGCCCAGGCTGGCCTCAAATTCCTAACCCTCCTCAGCCTCCCCCGCACTGATAGGCCTGCACCCCCATCGACAACATAAAATGACGGTGTTTGTTGGGCTCCCAGCTAGCTTCCGTTAACCAGTGTGCTAACAGAAACACATGCCAGCTCACGGTGTTTGTTGCTTTAAGGTAAGTGCTAAGTTGTGGATTGCAGTGTTTCAAAACAGCTCGTGCGCAATCCCGAGCGTTATACTCTGGTGCCCTGCGAGCGTGGCTCTGACGACCTGGGCTCGGAGCCTCAACACCCATGAAAGAGCTGGGCGTGGCGGTGCACCTCTGCGAACCCAGGGCTAGGGAGTGGGCAGAGACACGTGGATCCCTGAAGCTCACTGGATTGACAGTCTAGTCAGTCAGCAAACTCTAGGCTTGGTGGGAGTCCCTATCTCAAAAAATAAAGCAGAAGACACTGACATTGACCTCTGGCCTCTACATGCATGTATGTGTGCATGTATACATGTGTATGTGTACATACATACATACACACACACACACACACACACACACACACACACACACACACACCCCACTGCTCTGAGAGAGCTCTATGTCACTGAGGAAGATGAGAAACTGGGTTAGAAGAGTCATGAGGTCATGGCGTCTATGAGTGTTTCCAGGACCCGCAAGTTGCCAGAAGCTGGGACCAGATGGATGGTAGATGGGGAACGTAAACTGAGGAGAGAATCACAGTGACCACGGTCCAGGTAAGAGCTGTGGTGACAGTTTTTCCTGCAAGCCCACTGCCTAAACCCCTGCGAGTGTCACCCACAAAACACTGGCCATAAACACAGGAAGGGGTGACCATCAGCTCCCATTTACCACCTAGGAAACATACTCCCAGCTGTGGCGGGGGGCGGGGGGGGAGGGGGAGACGAGTCCCAGACCACACAGCCAGTGAGGTGTACAGCTAGGGTTGAGACTGTGGGCTGCCTCATCCTCAGAAAGTGTCTGCCTGACTCACCCGTCGATGCTGCCAAGCTCAGTCCCACTCTCATCCAGCCCATGAAGCAAAGACCGGACAAGTCAGGCGGAGACAAGCCCAGCTCCCTGCAGGCCTAGGAAAGCTGTGGAGGTTTCCCTTTGCTTAGCTGGGAAGGTCACATTGAAGCCCATGCTCTGGGTGTCACCATCAAGGCTCAAAGCCTGCTTAGTCCTTCATTCATCTGTCCATCTGTCTATCCTCCCTTCCCTTTTCCTCCCCTGGATCTCACTCGATAGCCCAGGCTGGTCTTGAACTCACGACACTCTTGGTTCTGTCTCCTCAGTGCTGAGATGACCAGTGTGTCACCCCACCCAGTCTATTTTGCTCCACATACCTTACTCCTCTCTTTCCCATTTAGCCTTGGGAGTTCTCCTTGACATCAAGTCTAACTGCCCCCAACTGTTTTGGACCTTGTATATCCCTTCATGCTCCTCAATGTTGCAAGATGCTCCTGAACTTGATTTCTTAGGACCCCCCCCCCCCACCAAGGCCATAAACATCAGCTTGCTGTTTTAGTCTGTAGGTGGAGACAGCCATTGCTCTTGGACTGACTGATGAGCATCTTGTTGCTGAACTCTGCCTCTTCTGGACTCTCGTCTGCATTGTGCCCATGACAGCCACTGTCCCGAGCCATCCCCCTGTAATTACCACACAAGGACAAGGGGACAGCATGGATGCCCTGTGGAAATGCTCCTGTTGGTGCCCAGTGAAGCCTGAGGATGGGACAGCAGCTACACCTTGAGAACAGAGGATTCTCATCCCAGGGAGGAAAATGAGGCGGAAAATCAAGTTGCCACAGCAGAGGCGGGTGTACCAGTGTAAGGGTGATTAAAAGAAACCCTTGGAAGGAAAAAGAAAACAACCCCCAACCCCAAGTCCTCAAATCTCCAAACAACTGCTAATTAAGCTCTTCAAAAGTCAAAAAAAATGAACCCTCTAGGCAGCACGTCCCACACTTCCAGTGCGGGCAATGATTTTTGTCGCAGCCAAACGTCACACTGCCCATCACACATGTGTTTTGAAGGCGAGTTTTATTGGCTGCGTAATTGCAATCGTGTTTACCGTGTCTGTCTGCCTTTGCTGTAGGACAGTGCAGTCGACGGCAGAGCGAGGGACTCACGGTGCGTGTCTGCTGGCGCCCATTTAGACATCGTAATGAGGACATTTCACGGTGACACTGAGGATGTGTCTGTGAGGATCTGAGTCCTTTAAAGGCGTGCCTTGCCCAAAGACACTGCAGCTGACGCCGCTTTGAAGGCTCCAAACCTTGCTGAGCCTCTGGCTGTGCTGTGTTAACAAGGTGAAGGGTAATTCTCGGCCCTGCTTATTTCATGGAGCAGGGGAGAGGCTTAGTGATGGCTATGCAAAGTGGGAGGGGCATAATCTGACGGTTACATCGACGGGGACAGTTAGAGAGATACCCGGAGACAGAAGGGGAAAAAATGAGAGGAGACTCACCCTCCATCCCATCTGCAAAGCTATCTCAGACCCAGTCCCCACGACATGTGCCCCCTACCCTCATCACGTAGTCTCTAGAGGCCACCTTGGTGATTACTTTTGGGCTCTACCCCATGTGTTTTTATTTTGCCTTCTTTTACTAAACCCACGAGTCTCCTAGAAAGTCAGACCTGGGCTAGTCTTGAGGACCCCAATCACAGAGAGGTAGTTATGGATGGATGGACAGATTTATAAATGGATCAGATGGATACATGAATGTGTGGGTGAGTGATTGGTGATGCAGGAATGGACACATGAGCTGGTGAATGGATGAGCAAATGGATGCATGAGCTGGTGAATGGATGAGCAAATGGATGAGCAAATGGATGCATGAGCTGGTGAGTGGTTGTATGAGCTGGTGAGTGGATGCATGAGCTGGTGAGTGGATGCATGAGCTGGTGAGTGGATGCATGAGCTGGTGAATGGGTGCATGAGCTGGTGAATGGGTGCATGAGCTGGTAAGTGGATGTACGAGCTGGTAAATGGATGCATGAGCTAGTGAATGGATGTATGAGCTGGTGAGTGGATGCATGAGATGATGAGTGGATGCATGAGTGGATGAGTGGATGCATGAGCTGGTGAATGGATGAGTGAATGGATGAGCTGGTGAGTGGATGCATGAGCTGTTGAGTGGATGCATGAGCTGGTGAATGGATCAGTGAATGGATACACCAATGGCTAGGCAGATGACAGAAGTTACGAACAGGAAGGAGGGAAAAAAGAGGGAAAGATGGATAGATGAATAAAAGGGTGGATGGATGAATGATTAGGTGGGTGAATGGAAGTGATGACTGATTAGAAGGGAGTGAGTGTGTGTGTGTGTGTGTGTGTGTGTGTGTGTGTGTGTGTGTGTGTGATGGAGTGAATACGTGGTGTAGGAGAGAGTGGTCAAACCTTTCATACTCTCTCAACAACTAATTTTAATGGCATCTGGAGTTCCTCTGAGGCCCAGACTTTCCATAGCAGCTTCCTTGGTGAGTCAAGGTGGGGGATCTGCTTCTCAGTGCCACTCATTCCCTGGGGGCACGTGGAGGACCATGGCTTTGCACTGGATGCCCATGTAAGGTCAGCAGGGGCAGGAGTGATGCCCATGGTAGTGGGTCAGGGTAGGAGTCCAGTGGGGAGCAGACTCACTGGCCAGCAACACCACACAGTTCCAAACAGAGCTTCTTTTTCTCCATTCACAGGAATGACCCATTGAACACATGTGCTTTTTTTTTTTTTTTTTTTTTTTTTTTGGAGAACATGTTTTTATCTGCAAGCATCAAATATCTCTTCATAATTTATCATTCTGGAAACATGGTCAATGTTACAGAAAAGCTGTTTCTTTTTTCAGTCTGTGTTCTGTAAGTAAACTGAGTCACAAGAGGAGGAGGAGGAGGAAGAAGAAGGAGAAGAAGAAGAAGAAGAAGAAGAAGAAGAAGAAGAAGAAGAAGAAGAAGAAGAAGAAAAAAAAGAAGTTGTTGAAGTAGTAGTTGGTCTAGCCTTGTCTAATCCCAGTGGAAGGGAAGAAGAACCAAGATGAATGGGGTCAAAAAACAACACAGTAAATGGACAGAATCCAGCAGAGAAAGGGAACAATCCAGAGAACACACAAGCACTAGGGTTAGGAGGGTAGGGCCCGCAGTTAGAGTGGCAGTCTCATCACACTGTTGCTGTGACTCAGAGGCCCTGTCACTGCCCACCTTGGTTTCCATACCTCTTAACTGGAGGAAGCCATATTCATATGGCTCCTAGGAGGGTCCTAGGAATAACAAAGGCGGGGGAGGCGGAACTACAAACTGTGGGGTGCGGTGCACGTGAGAGATGGGTCGTTTTTCAGACACTGACTGGATCGGTGGGTAGGGTTAAATGGAATGAGATTTGAGTTTCTCTGGAGTTCAAGAATGCAAAGGTAGATGGAAGTACAGTGACATCCATAGACGGTCCCATGCAAAGATGGCCACGCAGGCTTGTGGACACCAGTGCAGCTTCACACAGCACTTGACACAGCCTCCACCCATGTCCTTACACAGACACACCATCCCACTTCTGTAAATGTACCATTAAACACACGAACCCGGGGCCTTGTATGGTAGGGTACTCAATCTATATCTCAGCTTTTAGGGGGCAAAGAGGGTTGTGAGTTTGAGGCTAACCTGGGCTACACAGCAAGAGTCCATCTTCACATAAAGGAGTGAATGAGCAATTGCATGAATGGACACGCGTGTGGCGCGCGCGCGCACACACACACACACACACACACACACGAGTGCACATGGGGACCCTTGCTCACACTCATGTATACCCTTGGGGTCCAGCGCATGATGAGGAACCATGGGCTGAGGGAATGGATAACTGACCGGCAAGGTGGGCTCCTAGTCAACACTTGAGGCTTGTGTGAGGTATGAGGAGAGGGCAAGGCTTGAGCCCTGGCCCCCTTGGCAGTTCCAGGCTTCTGTCTCTCTTAGCTCTTAGCTGAACACAAACTCCTCCCCCGCTTATGCTGTGTTGCTTAGTTTGGGGGTCAGCCGTCACAAGCCAGAGTCACCTGAGAAGAGGGAACCCCAATTAATGAAATGCCTCCATCAGACTGGACTGAAAGGCAAGACTGTGGGACATTATATTTTTCCTTATTTTTTTTCTTAGACTCTTTTATTTTTAGATGTATGAGTGTTTTGCTGTGT